>NC_060270.1:71680056-71868407 GCF_021613505.1 Equus quagga
CCCCCCCCCCCCCCCCCCCCCCCCCCGCCCTCATCACTGAGCTGCCCCTTGGGGAGGGGAAGTTCCGGCTCTGCCCTCCAGGACTGCACGGAGCGCCTGGGAACAGCCCGTCAGGTACTGAGAGCCGGCTCTCGAATTCCCGTCTGTCTCTCTATTCCAGGCAGAACATCTCCAGTTCCTTCAGCTGCTGACCACAGGTCGGGTTGTGAACCTCTCTCTTCCACGTCACTCCCAGAACCCTCTAGTTTGTTACTCTGTTCTTGGAATGCAGCCCCTGGCTGAACACAAGCCCCGGTGGCGTGGGAGACGGCTTATAGGTGTACAAGGACAAATGTTTTCTAATTGGTAATCGGGTATTTATGCTTGTGTGCCTTCTATTTATGGCAGCATAGTGGTCTTGTCTTGCGTTTCCTTTGTGAGGAATTGATTGACCTAAAGATCACCAAGAGCACAGGTGGTCTGCAGTCACCAACACCGTGGAGGCCGTCCATGACAACAGAGGTTTGGGGGTGCTGCTCAGGACCACAGCCCCTCAGCTTTTGTGACAGCATTTAAAAGTCTGGGCTGAACTGAACACCCTCAGATTTTCTTCTTTTGTTTCTCTTTCTTCCACAAGCACTGCTGCTAAGCCATATCTCTCTACTCTTTCGTTATGGGATAGGTTTTGTGAAGCTCAAAATCTTAGGTTACATGTTGCCAATTTCTTTGCATTCTTCCAGGGTGATGAGGTCTTATCTTTTAAAATACTAGTGATTCTGCATTGCTAGTATTAGATTCCAGCTTTGTGCTGTCCCCAGATGTGATCCGCAGCCCTGCTCTGTCTTCATGGGAGTCACCAACAGAACTGCAGAGTCGGGCGGGCTGAGCATAGAGTCCGGTGCACGCTGCCCTGGCTCCCGGGGCAGCAATTCTTTGCCTGGCACTCACCACCTACGGCCATGGAAGCACCCCAGCCACAAGTCCACCGACAGGTCTCTCACGCTCCTGCTCTGGGCCAGGTGCGCGGTCTCTGTGAAGGGCTTACCACCACCCTTCCATCCCGGACTTGTGCCAGGACTTTCCCCCAAAGCATCTTGTCGCTCATTCTCAGAGTCCATCGTGTCCTTGTTTAGGGAAGCAGACAGCATTTCCCCAGATATGTGTTCTGTTTCCTGGCCCCTCTCCCAGGCTCCACACCTCCTGGAAAGGTCTAGGGTGCAAATCTGCATTTATTCATGCAAGCTCTCGTGGTTCTCTGGGCTGTCATTTATCTGGGTACCAGACACTATTCAACCCGGCTCAATTCTCCAACTCCTGCTCAGCCACCTTGGGGTCAATTGCCTCTTAACCATATTTTTTTTTCAGTCCCCTGCAGGGTGAAGATCATTAGCATTGTTTAAAACAGTGTGACATCAGAATGGGGTGATTCTCTCCCCACTCCCCCCATGTGCTTTATCACCCATCATGGAGCACCCACTGAGGGCCATCCAGGAAACAAAGGTAAATGAGACAATTCCCCCTCAGGAGCTCTGGCACCGGGATGGCCTCTGTCCCTTCCCGGTTCTTTTTTGTCATCCTGAACACACTGTAGAAAGGCACTGTTCCCTATCTTTGGAATTTCAAACTGTAGTCATGCCCGTGAATTCAACACTCCCAATACAGCCAAGGCGTGAAGAAATGAAGTTTTCTAAATAGGAATGGGATGAGATGTAACAGGGCTATTGCATTAACGATGCAGCCGAAGGAGATGGAAAGCTGGAGTGGGCAGGGGCAGGGCTGCGGGCTGGTCAGAGTGGGTTGCCTGTTCATTCACTCGGCACGCACGGAGAGCCGCTCACGAGGTAAGCATCGTCCTCCAAGACAGAGACCTGAGCTGAACGCTAACAGGACCTTGCTTTCAGAGAGCAAGAGGGGGCAGGAGGATGGGGGCATGCAAACAGACCCCCAGACATCAACAGCACAGTGTCGCTATAATCACTGTGAGGAGATGGGGACTGCCTCACTTCATCCAGGGGAATCAGGGAAAGCATAACAGGGGAGGTAAACATCAAGCTGGGTTTTGAGGGGTGCGTAGGAGCTCACCAATAGAAAGGGTGGTGACAGGCCTTCCAGGGAGAGGCAGCGCATGTTCCAAAGTGTGGGACAGAGGACTCACAGCGTGCTGCAGGAGACAGCTTGGGCCCCATCCTGAAGTGCCTTACGTCCCCTGATAGGGATTTGGAGCAGGGGACTGACACTGTCAGGTGGAAGTCTAGGTGGCTGGGGTGGGGGAGGGGCGGTACTGTGGAAGGAAGCCAGCAGACGGACTGCTGAGCAACTCAGCGGTGGGCTCCTACTCAAACCCCCATCCATTTTCATTTCTTCTCCTTCTTCTTTTTTTTCAAATTAAAAACAAAAAGACTTTATGGTTGAAAATTTCAAGCATTTCAAGAATAGGGAGAAGTATAATAAATCCCCATGAACCTGTCACGCAAGATCAACAATTATCAACTCACAGCTGATCTTGTTTCGTCTCTCTCCCCCCAACTCCCTCCATCCCACATCATATGGAAGCCAGTCCCAGACATTATATAATTTCACCTGTAAATATTTCAGTATGTATCTCTAAAAGATAAAGATTCTTGAAAAAATAACCCAAATACATTACCACATCTAAAGAATCAATAATAATTCCTTAATATCAACAATTCTCCAGTCAGAGTTCAAATTTCCCCTGTTGTCTTATACTTTTTTTCCCCTTCAGTTTGATATTGGTTCAAATCAGGATTCAAACAAGCTTCATCATTGTGATTGGTTGTTATGTCTCTTAAATCTCTTTTAATTTACAGCACCCCTTCCAACTTTTTGTTCCCTCCTGCAATTTTTCTTTTTTCTTTTTTGCTGAGGAAGATTTGCTGTGAGCTAACATCTGTGCCAATCTTCCTCTATTTTGTATGTGGGTCACCACCATAGGATGGCTCCCAATAAATGGTGTAGGTCTGCACCAGGGAACCAAACCCAGGCCACTGAAGCGGAGCACGCCAAACTTAACCACTAGGCCAAAGGCTGGGCCTCACCCCTGCAAATCATTTGTTGAAGAAACCACATTCTTGGCCTTGGAGTTTCCCACAGTCTAGACTGCATCTCTCTGGTGGTGTTTAGCATGTACCTCTGTCCCCTAAGTGTCTGCTAAATTGTAGTTACATTCAGAGGTTCAATCAGATACAGGGTTGATTTTTTTTAACAAGACTATTTCCTAGTTGCACTGTCCACTTCTATCAGGAGGCAGAAGGTGTCCTCTGTTGGGAGGTCTCTCTTTTTGTGGCATTGGCAGCCCAGATCCACCAATGAGTTACCGGTGATATTCTGACTCTGTAATTCTTTCCTCATTGATTAGCTGGAACGTTTCTAAAAAGAGAAACTCAGCTTCACTGCTATTTGGTTCCTCTGAGGTACAGTAGGACAGGAAATGAGGGATGAACACTTGTTCTTTTGCCCCTTTATTTTCCATTTATCAAAACAATGATAGCATTCTCTAAGACAGCATAATGCGATAGAAATATAACGCCAGTCACAAATGTAATATTACATTTTCTAGTCATGATGTTAAAAAAAAGAAACAAGTAAAATTAATTTTAATAATATATTTTCTTTAGCCCAATATTTTCAAAATAGTATCATTTCAACATGTAATCAATATAAAAAATATTGAGGGGCTGGCCTGGTGGCATGGTGGTTAAGTTTGCCTGCTCCACTTCGGTGGCCCAGCTTCATGGGTTTGGATCCCAGGCATGGGCCTACACCACTCATCAGCCATGCTGTGGCAGCAACCGACATACAAAATAGAGGAGGATTGGCAGAGATCTTAGTTCAGGGTGAATCTTCCTCTGCAAAAAAAAAAATAAATAAATAAAAGAGACATTTTACATCTTTTTTTGTATTCTGTCTTTGAAATCGAGTGTGTATTTTACATTCAATTCAGATGTTAAATTTTTATCAGAAATACTTTACCCGCATTTAGATATCACAAAATTTAGAGTGGAAAATGTAGATTCACATACCTAGGTTGCTCCAAACACACTTAAAAGTTTTTCAATAAGTGAATTGAATATCAGATTTTAAATTTAAAATTAAATACAATTTAAAATTCAGCTCCTCAGTTGGACTAGCCATACTGGAAGTGCCCAGGAGCCATGGATGGTGGGTGGGGCCTGGAGTGGACAGCACAGGTTCAAGCAAACCAGGGAGGTGGGTCTTCTTTCAAGGACCTTTATATACACATGGATTTAAACGTGTTTGAAGTGTTTTAATGCATGCTGTTATTATCCTTATTGAAACTCGCAGTCACCTCTTTGGCCGGGGAGCCTCTTTATTTAGTCCTGAGCCCTTGACACACTCTAAATGTCTCTGACAGCTGCCTTGCTTTCTTGTCTGACAATGTCTCAGGGTCTTCTTAACCATCTTTCTCCCAAGACCTGAAATCAACCATTTCTTCAAGGAGCTCTGGTTCTTCCTAGGGCGAAATGCTCATTAGGAATCAAATTCTAGGCCCTCGGGTGCTCCCTGCTATTGGATTGATCATTGTTTTAAGGACTTCTTAGTGGACAGAGCTAGAAAACATGATTTTTTAAAAAGAAATGATTGATATTATTATAAAACAAAAGTTTTATATGAATTTATAATGATATTTCAAGAGTTCATAACATTTCCAACTCAGATTCAGAACCATACATTTTACTTAACCTTATTAATCTCACATCTGTATCTCCTTTCTCGCATAGGAAAAAGCCCATTTGTCAGTGACACTAACATAATTACTCGTGTGCATTATTTCATAGTATGCATACAGTATCTCAGAACAATACCAGCGCTCCACCAACAATATAATTACTGAAAACAATGTGTTTCTTTCTCTCAGTTCTTTTTGTCTTAAATGTATATATCTCTCCATGATTGTGCAGTCAAATTACTACCATTTTAAAGTCAGATAGGATGTTCTGTCTCATTGTATCTACTGACGGGACACATAGTTACGTTCATTTGTTCCATTTTACTATCAACTTTTGGGATTACTTTTTCAAAAGGAATTTTTGTTATATAATAATGTAAAATATTTTCATGGTTCCAAAACCAAGTCTAAAAACCCAATGTCTATTAAAACAAGTCTAGATTCCACCCCCGGCCCCTCCATCTTACTCCCTCCTTCCTCCCATGGATAATCTTAAAACATGTTGTGGTTTATCTACTTAAAAATATAAACAAATCTTGTACATGCTTGTATCACACATTTTAAGATAAACAGTAGCATACTATTCACACTTTGCCCCACCTTGCTTCTTTCACTTGACAATACATAAATAGCATAAGAAATATTCCTCATTCCTTTTTATAGCTGCATAATATTCCATTGTGAGGATATGCTATAGTTCATTCGATCTGTCCTCACACGAAGATATTTGGGGGGTTTCCAGTTTTTGATATTGTAAATAGTGCTGCCATTATTTCGTCTTCTGCATATGCCGTCTCATATTGTGACTGAGATGGGTACCTGGAAGTGAGAGGAGTAGGTGAAAGGAGTGAATGCATACGTGATTTTGCTAGATATTCCCAACTTTGCTTGACAAGTGTCGTCCATTTTGCATTTCCACCAGCACTGTGTGAGGTGCCTGTTTTCCTACAGCCTTGCTGTCTGAGTATATTGTCAAGTTTTGGGTTTTCATCAGCCTGATAGGTGAAAAAATGGTGTCTTGGTCTAACTTTAATTTCTATTTATCCCAATACAACTTAGTAAAAAGCACATCTTTCACCTATTCATTCACGATGCTGCCTTTATCAAAGTTGAAATTTCCATGCCCGATTAGGTCTGTTTCTGGATTCCGTATTCCATTCCATTGGTCTGTCTTTTTATTCACCATCAACACTAAATTGCTTCACTTAGAGAGGCTCCATAATATGTTTTAAGGTCTGAGAGGGCTGCCCGCCTTCCCCACAATTGCTTTTCTTTTTCAGGCTTTTTTTCCTGGCTATTCTTGTTTCTTCCTTTATCCAAACAAACTTTATAATCGTTAACTCACCTAGCCGTGCTCTCCCACCACCAAGAAAAGATAATATTTTTCTCTGGATTGCAATAACTTAAGACTTTGACCTGTGGAGAACTAACTCCTTCATGATGCTGACCCTTCCTCACCCAGAACACACAGTTTCATTCGTTCGAGTGTACCTCCATGGGCGTTGGTAGTGTTTTATGGTTTTTCTCACACAAGTTTTTGACATTTCTTTTTACATTTAAGCCTAGATAGTTGATACTTTCTTCTTTGCCATCATAACCATTCTTATCTTCCATTTTATCTTCTGACTGGTTTTGCCTATCTATATGAAAACTTTTGATTCGTATGTTAATTTTGGGAGAGAAGACTTCTATCCAACACACCCACGTGGGCTAGCCTCAGCTACTCACCAACTCCGGCCTCCAAGAACCAGTCTCCTGCTTCCACTTTACTGATGGGGGCGGCTCTCCAGCCATCTCTCCCCTTCTTCAAATTATTTAAAGGCAATGGGAACCTGCCTTTCCACAGCTGATTTCTGGCAAAATGAGGCTCGCCAACTAACCCAGGCACAAACAAATCTCTAACACCCAACATTTAAAAAGACACGTTGAAACATTAATAAAATAATGGCTAACGAAGGAGGTGTCGAAGGAGATAAATGATCTATATACATTTGGGGAGATTTGAGTTTAAATGTTCTTTTAATGCAGTCCACAAGTGACTTCCACATTCTCTTCCTTCTGCTGGAGACAATGAACAGAGTGCATGGAACCCGAGGAACTCGATATCTTGGAAACTGGTCATCTCCCACACCACCTCTCCTTCCTTCTCAGGAACTCCTAAGAGAATTGACTAAGTTAAATTTGATACACTACCAGCAGGAAGTGGCTATCCTTGTGTTTTTTTTTTAAAGACTGGCCCTGAGCTAACATCGGTTGCCAATCTTCCTCTCTCTCTTTTTCCTTCTTCTCCCCAAAGCCCCCCAGTACACAGTTGTATATTCTAGTCGTAGGTCCTTGTGGATCTGCTATGTGGGATGCCACCTCAGCATGGCCTGATGAGCAGTGCCATGTCCACGCCCAGGATCTGAACCAGTGAAACCCTGGGCTGTCGAGGCAGAGCACGTGAACTTAACCACTCGGCCACAGGGCCCACCCCAGGAAGTGGCTATCCTTAAGAGCAATGTGTAAGTCAGTCCAATATCTTATAATAAGTTCCTTACATTTTAATCAGGTGTCTTTAATAATTTCTTGTTTTTATTTAATTTTTTTCTATTGAGGTAACGTTGGTTTATAACATTACATAAATTTTAGTGTGCAACATTATATTTTAGCTTCTGTGTAGACTACGTTGTGTTCACCACCAAAAATCTAGTTGCCATCCATCACTGTACAAATGTGCCCTTTTACTCCTTTTCATCCTCCTCCCTTCCCCTCTCCCCTCCCCCTCTTCCCTCCTTTCTGGTAACCACCAATCTACTCTCTGTGTCTATGTGTTTGTTTGTTGTTCTTGTTGTATTTATCTTCTACATATAAGAGAAGTCAGACAGTATTTGGCTTTCTCCATTTGACTTATTTTGCTTAGCATAATACACTCCAGTTCCAGCCATGTTGCAGAAAATGGCAAGATTTCGCTTTTTTATGGCTGAGTGGTATTCCATTACATATATATACCACATCTTCTTTATCCATTCATCCACTGATGGGCACTTGGGTTGTTTCCAAGTCTTGGCTGTTGTGAATAATGCTGCAATGAACATAGGGGTGCACATATCTTTTAGAATTAGTGTTTTCATGTTCTTTGGATAAACACCCAGAAGTAGAATAGCAAGATCATATGGTATTTCTATTTTTAATTTTTTGAGGAATCTCCATACTGTTTTCCATAGTGGCTGCAACAGTTTGCATTCTACTAGGAGTGTATGAGGGTTCCCTTTTCTCCTCATCCTCTCCAACACTTGATGTTTCTTATCTTTTTAATAATGGCCATTCTGACGGGTGTAAGGTGATATCTCATTGTAGTTTTGATTTGCATTTCCCTGGTAAGTAGTGATGTTGAACATCTTTTCATGTGCCTGTTGGCCATCTGTATATCTTCTCTGAAAAAATGTCTGTTTAGATCCTCTACCCATTTTTTAATTGGATTGTTTTTCATTGTTGAGTTGTATGAGATCTTTATATATTTTGGATATTAACCCCTTATAGGCTATATGATTTGTAAATACCTTCTCCCAATTGGTGGGTTGTCTTTTCGTTTTGTTGATGGTGTCCTTTGCTTTGCAGAAGCTTTTTAGTTTGATGTGGTCCCATTGGTTTATCTTTTCTTTTGTTTCCCTTGCTTGAGGAGACATGATATTCAAAAAGAAACTGCTAAGATTGATGTCAAAGAGAGTACTACCTATGTTTTCTTCTAGGAGTTTTATGGTTTCAGGTCAGACTTCCAAGGCTTTAATCCTTTTTGAGTTAATTTTTTTGTATGGTGTAACATAATGGTCTACTTTCATCCTTTTGCATGTGGCTGTCCAGTTTTCCCAACACCACTTATTGAAGAGACTTTGCTTTCTCCCTTGTATGTTCCAGGCTTCCTCTGTAGAAGATCAGCTGTCCATAGATGTGGGAGCAACGATTTCTTTTTAAATTGTCTTGAAGTAACGTCTTTCATTGTTATGTGATTGGTGAAGACTACTGACATTTCTCAGAATCACCAGAGGCTGTGAGTTGATGCTGTCTTTTTCAGTTTGGTTAAGAAACCCACAAGGTATCTTGAGGAAAGTTCTTGAGAGGGCTGGCCCTGAGGGGGGAAAAATGGCTGAAGATCATCCACTGGATCTCTAAGCCCTGCTGATTTTCCTGCCTCTTCCCCCCCTGCCCTGTCCTCCTCTGCCCTCCCCAGGATGGCTGCATCAATGTTCCACAGTCCCCTCCCCAGCTCCTTACTTTTCCAACCTACCTTGCACAGGGCAACCTCCTTCACGGGCCTTGCCACTGTGAGCTGACTCAGGGGCCTGTGGAAGCACCGCTCAGCCAGGGACCAGCAGGTGAAGTAAGGCAAGGACTGCACCTCTTTCATCTTTTTATCTCTAAAGTGCAGGGGACATGGTAGAAGCTCAAGAGGGATGAATGAACGAATGTATTCACGTATGTATGCATGAATGAATCCATCAGCCAAAGCTTTGGTCCTCCTGCACTTGAATCTCTCCCAGCCATGTCCTCTGGGGCAGCCCTGAGGGGAAAAGCATCTTCACCGGTTGCTTCTGTATGGGGGTGGGGTGGGGGCTTTCCTAACATCTCCCAACTGCACAAACCCCTGCATGCGTTTCTACGTTGCATTCCTCCACAATGTTGTTGGGACGGCGTTGACGATTTGGGCTGCAAATTAGAAGTGCTCCTTGGTCTTTGGCCTGCCTGGTATCCTCCTTTTGTGTACTTGTTCCCCAGCAGTGCCCTTTAGGTTCCCTCCTTATGTTTTGTACTCCTCCTGTATAAGCTTGTTCTCTGGAAAGGATCTGATCCATTCACTCGCAGCCGAGAGGGTATTACCTAGATAGGTTCTGTGTCGGCCCTCCTGTGTGTATCTGCACCATAATAATGGACACAGCCTTCAATTGTAGGAGTGACTCCAGACGGTACAGCGTTGCTGATCCCAGAGCCTGTGGGTGGTGCACTGGGATGCAGGGTTGGGGAGACTGAAAGTGGGAGCCCCCAAAGAAGAACACGTGGTCAATCCACTTTGGGGACTGGCCCTTGCTGTTTGAGCCCTCACGCCCTCTCCTGCCTGGCCACCGGCTGGCCGTTTAGTCTACAACTCAGCTCTTCTCAGCCACAGCGCCTTCCTCACTTAGTACGTCATTTGTGTCCTTCCACTGTGGCCAAGTTTGTGTATCCCCTGATGGGAGTGTGGACTCCCTGAGGGTGGGGACTGGGTCTCACTTCTTTCTAGTGCTCCTAAGCGCTCGCTTCTGGGCTTTCTAGCCCAGCCATGAAGCAACACACCTGGTGGGCTACCTGCTAGCCTTCCCTGTGTCTCCAGTTAGCTTTGTGTGGCAGACCATGTTTCCAAAAACAGCTACAGCACCATTTCTGTCCCATATGCCCTTCAGAATCTTGCTGTTCCCCATCAAGAAGTAGAGTCTATTTTCCGTCGCCTTGAATCTAGGCAGAACTTTATGTCTCAATGAAGACAATGTGGCTGAGCGATGCTCTGTGATTTCCAAGGTTCCCTAAAAGGTGATAGGGCTTCCACCTGCCTATCTCCTGTTAACCTCACCTTTGGCACCCAGTGACCACCATGCTATGAGGAAGCCCAAATTAGCCTAAGTAGAGAGACCACATGGAGAGGTCCAGACAGAAAGGAACTGAGGCCCCCCCTCACTCAACAGCCAGCACTGACCACCAGGCATGCGAGTGAGTGTGTGTTCAGATGATCCCGGCGGCAGCACTGAAGTCGTCTAGCTGCGGCCCTGACACTGTGGAGCAGAGACAAGCTGTCCCCATTATGCTCTCTCCAAAATCCTGACCTGCAGAATCCATGCACACAACAAATGGTTGTTTTATTCCACTGAGTTTGGGGGCGATTTATTATAAAACCCTAGCAACTGGAATGCTGTGCAGTGATGGGCAAGCTATTTCTCTATGAGCCTAGAGTTTCTCATCATTCAGGCTCCTTTCACAGGAAGAGGGAAGGAAGAACTGGAACACGCCTCATCCTCTTCTCTCTCCTAGTTAATTCTCCCTCATTCCTCCTCCCTATCCCCTGGCTTTATTGCGGTATAATTGATATACAAAAAATCGCACGTAATTAATGTGTACAATTTGGTGAGTCTGGACATAGGTATATACTCGTGTTACCATCACCACAATCCAGGCACTATACATACCCATCACCTCCAAAAGTTTCCTAGCATGCCCACCCCTCCCCCCTTTTTTTGTGGTAGGAACGTTTAACATGAGATCTACCCTCTTGAATTTTTAAGTACATAACATCTTACTGCCAACTATAGGTACTACGTTGTACGGCAGATCTCTGGAACTTAGTCCCCTTGCATAACTGTAATTTTATACCCATTGAACAACAACGCCCCATCTCCTCTTCCCTCATCCCTGCGCACCACCATTCTACTGTCTACTTTTGTAGCTTTGACTACTTGAGATGCCTCATATAAGAGAAGTCACATAGCGTTTGTCCTTCTGTGACTGCCATTTCACTTAACATTTCTTCCAGGTCAATCTATGTGATCACGAATGGTTGGACTTCCTTCTTTTTAAAGTCTGAATAATATTGCATTGTAGGTATATGCCACATTATCTTGATCTATTCATCTGACAATGTACATTTGGGTTGTTTCCATATCTTGGTTATTGTGAAGAATGTTGCCATGAACATGGGAGTGCAGATACCTCTTTGAGATCCCGATTCCAACTTTTTTTGGAGACATACTCAGAAGTGGGATGGCTGGATCTTATTCCATTTTTAATTTTTTGAGAAGCCTCCATACTGTTTTCCATAATTGCAAAACCATTTTACATTCCCATCAACAGTGTTGGGTTTGAGGGTTCCAATTTCTCCACAACCTCACCGACATTTGCCATCTTTTGTCTTTTTGAGACTGGACATTCTAACAGATGCGAGGTAACATCTCATTGTGGTTTTGTTTGCCTTTCCCTGTTGATTAAGATGTCGAGTATTTCTTCATGTAGCTGTTGGCCATTTGTATGTCTTCTTTGGAGAAATGTCTATTCAAGTCTTTTGCCCATTTTTTAATCGGGTCATTTGTCTTTTTGCCATTGAGTTTTAAGAGTTCCTTATGTATTTTGGAAATCAAGCTCTTGTCAGTATGTGGTTTGCAAACAGTGTCTCCCATTCCACAGGATGCCTGTCACGCTGTTGATTGCCTCCTTTCTGTGCAGAGCGTTTGAGGTTGGTGCAGTTCCGCTTGTTTATTTTTGCTCCTGTTGTGCCTCATTCCTTCCCCACATCGGTGCAACCTTACTTCCTCAGAGGAGCCTTCTCCGGGCCTCCCACCCGCCTCCCATGGCAGCTCAGGTCACCGGTCATAAGCTCTGAGGCACTTTGTATTTCTTCACCCAGTAAGTGATGATGCATTTGTTTGTGGTTATTCCTGAAGCCTCAAACTCCCGAAGGGGAAGGATCTTGTCAGTCAGTCCTGCTCACCGTGACGTCTCATCAGTCAGCTCAGAGCCTGGCACTCGGAAAGTTGCGGACTGAATGAACTGGGACTTGCCCAAGGTTATCCTCCATTTAGCACTAGAGCTGGGACCAGGACCCGGTGCCCAACACTCAGGTGAAGGCTTTCTTTGCTATACCCGTTCGCCTCCGCCTCAAACCTCCTGTTGCTTTTCTCAGCTCCCAAACTTCTGACCATCTAGAGATTAAGGCACGGTGTCTTCAGCCTCTCCTCAAACCGAAAACATTCCATCTTCATCTCAACAGCCACGTTCTTGCCAAAATAAGCCAAGAAAGGTTATGGGAGTGCCTGGATTCCAGCAGGAGTTGAGCTGGTCTGAGAAGAAAAACAGAGAAAAAGGAAATATCCCAAAATGTTGATTTGTTTAAACTTCTTCACAAACTTAACAACACAAGGAAACCAACAGAGACGAGCTTGTAATGAAGTAATCAGCCGATGCTGCTAATATTCCAGTACATAAAATGATTCCCCACATTTCATGGGGCAGATATGAATAGGGTCATTAAAATATGGCCAAAGACGGGAGGGAGAGTTTACTTTTTCTGTCTCCTTAGAGTCTGTGTTCTGAAAGCTCAGCAGGAATTTAAACAAATTGCATGGAGGAATGGTGAATCTGATCACATGTAAAGAAAAAGCCCCTTTCAAACTTCTCTTCCCTTTAATAAATACATTGGCTTCTGCAAGTTTTGCTTTTTAAAAACCCTGCGGGTTCTTTTCCCCATCTAGAAGATGGGAAAAACAAAATTAGCATCGGATTGTTCTAATATTGTCCTGCATATTTTTTTCTCTAGGTCAGGAAGAATGTAGCTTCTCTCATATAAAGGAATGTAAGAAGGGAAGGAAGGTAGGTAATAGGGAACGGGGATCACAATGCCTCCTCTTCCATTAAAAAGTGAAAAATGAAGTTGGAGGCAATCTAAGGAGAGAGCTAGGGGCGAAAGGGATTCCGTCAGGAAAGCGGGCCTGAGAGGTCACACCCCCACGAGGAGGGGAGAACCGGCTCTCTGGGCCTATGGCTCCTCTGCACTCCTGACAAGAGGACAAGACGCAACTGTAGGAAGAGGCACTGAAGGGAGAGAGGCCCCGCCACCCTCATGGGGCGAATTTAGTTGAACGAATGGCCCAGCTCACTGAAACTCGTGGAGGGTGGCGGTTCAGTGCTCGGACCTCGGACAAGTTACTTCACTTGTTTCAGCCTCAACCTTCTCATCTGTAAAATGGCGGGGAAGACAGCCTACCTCGCAAAGTTCTGCCGGTTAAAAAATATAAAGGAAATACACTGTGTCACCTAGCACACTGTAAGTCCTCCACAAACGTTAGGAAGAGAAAGAGAGCAGTCTCCCATGAAGCATCCTTTGGGAGACGCTCCTCAGCCCTACAGAGGCTGGTGGCCCCCGAGGGCTAGGGGGACCCCTTAACCAACTGTCCCCATGCTTCTCCAAGACGGGCAGCTCAGTCCTGGGCTGTGGCGCGGCTTGAGCGCCTGGGGCTCATCACCTAGTTTGCTTAAGCAAGTTCTTTCACACACCCCCATACACATTTTGGCCCGAAAATTCAGTGAGGTTTTTTTCTTCCTTCTTCCTCTGTTGTTGGGTTCTGATTATTTCCATCTGGCTGCGGCAGCGCGAGTGGAGTCTCTAAACAAAACAAAACAAAACAAAAACCCTCCCTACAAAACACACATGCACCAAACCTAGAAGGCCGCTTCGCTTCTCGCCAACAGGCGCTCGGATAGCGACTCGCGCGAGCCGCGGGGGGGCGGGGGGCGGGGGGCGAGGGCAGGACCCCCGGCACCTGCGCGCGCTGCTTGCTGAGAGAGGGGCAGCGCAGAGCCAGGGCCCCCCCTCCCTTCCCTCCGTTCCCTCCAGTCTCCGGCTTCCGCCCCGGCGCCCGGAGAAGCGGGCGCACTGGGAACGGCGACCCGGGCATCTCCCGGCGGAGGGGAAGAGGGAGGTCGGGAGGGAGGGTGATTTCAGAGATTGAAAACAGATCAGTCCCTGCGCCTTAGCTCCGTAGCTCATCTGACTTGAGTTAGCGACCCCCCACCCACCCTGGCGCCTTAAAAAAAAGTGTCGGAGATTGGCGCGTTCTTTCGTTCTCTGCTCGAACTTTCCTAGTGTGCTTTCTTTCCTCGGTGCAGGGGAACAGAGTCCTCGGCCGCCCCCTTCTCCTCCGGGTCCCCCCAAGTCCCCCCGGGCGGGTGCGCGCGGCGCGGGCTGGGGTGCGGCGCTCGGGTGTGCGGCGGTCGAGCGCGCGGGGGCGCTGCGCCGTCCGGGCGGCGCTGATGGATTGCAGGAGTGCCGGAGCTCGCCAGCCGAGGCAGCACGGCTCCGCGGACTTTTTTTCAAACTCCTATCAATGAGACTTCGAGGAGGAGCGGGAGGCGGCGGCGGCGGCGGCGGACGCGGAGGAAGGCGAGGAGGAGCCGGTGGAGCCGGAGGAAGGAGCGCGGGTTGCGCGGCGCCCCGGAGCCTCGGCGAGCTGCCCGCTCGCTCGCGGTAGGGGCTGCCAGGCCCCCGCCCGCCTCTGGGTCTCCTCCCCTGCTTGGCCTGCCCCGCCCCGGCCCGACTGAGCCCCGGCACACGGCAGCCCGCGGCGGGTCGCCGCGCCAGCCAAGTTGGGATGGGGGGCCGCAGCCACCGCCCGGCGCCCGAGAGGCCACCTGCGTGCTAGAGGCAAACTTTTGTCTCCCTCGGTAAAGTTGCATTGGCCTTCTTTTGCTTGCTTTTCGTTGCGAAGTGCTCTCTACCCTGGGGAGCCCAGGCCGAGTGGGATGCTGCGCCGTCTCGGATGGTCTTTCGGCCGAGTACTCGCGCCACTGCGCGGAGATCAGGGCACCGGGCTTAGGGGGCCCGGGGTCTAGTGGGGCGGCCCCGTTTTATGCTCTGGCCAAGCCGGGCGGGGACGTAAAAGGGGTTCTGGGGCTAGGAATTCTTGGTTAGGGGGCGATTTTGCATCCTCCTTCCTACCTGGGGAATAGAGTCTCTCTTCTCGGGCTGCACAGCCGGGCCGGCCCCCGCCCCATCTCCACGGCGCCCGATCCCAGGGTTGTTTTTGCGGGAGGTGAGGTGAGGTGAGGTGGCCCGGGGGGCGGGGGGGCGGTGGCACCAGAGGCTAAGATGCTGCGAAGCTCCCGGAGGTGGGCGATGGGAGTGTGTCTTAGGGGAGTGTGCTGTGTGTGGAGAGGCTGCAGCCAGCCACTTGCGAACTTCTAACTGCACTTCTCCGCGCTATCCGTCCCGGATCCCTGCCTTTCTTTCTTCTTCCCTTCTTCCTTCCCCTAGTCCGGCCTTGTCGCCCCCTCCCCCTCGGTCAGGCTCTCCTCTCCCGGCTCCCTTCTTGCTTCTTTCCTCCTCCTCCTCTCCTGCCCTCCGCCCCGAGATCCGCTTGACTTCCCGAAGGGATCGTCACGTAATCCCTCGCCCCGTCCTCCTGTCCCCCCACCCCTCACTTTCATCCCCACCTCCCACTCATAGTCGTCGCCCCCGCCTCCCCCGCCCGGCAATCTCTCAACAAGTATATTTGCTGAGGAATTTGAAAAATCCACTACTGCAACTTGATCTGTGTGTGATGGATGGGGAGAGGCGCGGAGAGAGTTGGGCGCCAATCCTATTAAGGGTTTAGAGAGGGGAGCGTTTTCCCTGGGCGGGGACGGGGGGGATTGCAGGGAGGGGAGGAGGAAGGGAGCGTGTGCTTGTGTGTGTGAGTGTGAGCGCGCCCGCCGCGTCGGGGAGCTGGAAGTCCACCCAACTCGGCGCCTTTTCAGCCTGGCAGTAATTGCTGTCATTTCCTAGGAAACCCGACTTTTACAGCGGGAGGAGCTGGGACTGGAGACCTCGCGCTTCACCCCGGGTGACCGGCCGCGGAGGCTCTGGAAGGCCTTGGGTCCTCCCTCCCCGTCCCCCCAGGGGGCCTCCCTCTATTCCTCTCTCTTTTGTATAATTTTTGTGGCTCTCAGAGTTGATCCCGGCTGGGAAAGTAGACCTTTTCTTCAAGTCTGGTGCCGGGCCCTGGGGGTCTTTTCTGCACTCCTCTGCCCCCACCCCGCCCGGGCATCCCGCTCGGTGCACGGCCTCTGGCGCGGGCTTTGCAGCCCGGTGGCCGTGGACGAGTCCCGGGCCCCCGCCTACCGCCCCCGCCGGCGTGTGGAGGTTTAATCCCGACAGCTTCAGATAAAGGGAGCAGTTGTAAAACGCTCATACGCTGTTTGCAGACGAGGCTCTGGGGGATGTTGGAGAATTTGAAAGTAAACGTTTCCCTCGCAAGCGGCATAAAATAGTGTTTAAACAAATATTGTATTGGCATGCTCAGGGGGCTCGGTGCCAAAAAGTAAAGTAAATAAACTCTGAAATCCAAAATATACAGCGGCGGAAAGCGGCGGAATAGGCGTGCTTGTCACCAGTCCCCCAGATGAGATCTGTTCGTTCTAGCCACCTCACCTAGGAGCCCCCTCCCCGCCCACTTCCTTACCTAGGCTGGGAGTTTCCTTCCGTCTTCCCGTGTGGGGGCAGGCCTCCCTGGGCCTGAGAGCGGCCTTGCAGTGCTCAGTGCTCAGTCGGGAGGAAAGGCATTGTGTGCCTACCTGGGCTGGTCTCCCCAGGGGGAGGGCAGGGCACCCTGGCTCTGCGTGGCTGCTTTGACTTTTGATGCTCTCTGGGCTTGTCCCAGCTTCTGGTCAGCCCTGGGAGTAATTCTAGACAGCAGAATCTACACCATGCAGATGCATCCCCTCCAGGGCCTCCCTCCCTTCCTGGGCCCCTGACCTCTCTTCTTGCTCCTCTTTCTTCCTGCATCTTTCTTGCTTTCGTTTTCTAGACTTGCTGCTTCCTCCTCCCACCGCCGTGGGCTACAGGAAATTGCGGGGATGTTCTCTCCCAGATTTAAGTTCCCCTTACACCCAGACATGGGGAAAGTTGTCACTTGTCTGAGAGTTTCAAAGTTAGTTATATTTTGTAATATTTAGGATGGTTTTGTATTTCCCCTCTGCTTTCAGAAATATGCTAATTTCGTGAGGTTATTTAGTCATTTGAGGGAGATTTAAACGAACGCAGGAAGATCCCCATCCAGGTGAGGAGCCCCCTTGCCCAGGAAATGGCCCTCAGGTGAACCAGCTGTCCCTGGGTCTGGCATCTGAGTGAGAGGCTGTGCTCAGAGCACTCTGGTTTTGGGGTCAGTGGGTGAGGGTGAGAGGGAGAAAAACACTCCCAAGCCAGGAGCAAGGTGGGACTGTCCGAGATGTTTTTATCCTCCGTGGGAGTTGTTTTGAGGGGAGTTTGCACGGGGTTCAGACTCCTTGAGCAGAGCCTGCCCGGCTGCTCCCCAGCTCACGCTGACCCTGGCCGTGGCCTTAGAGTGGACTCTTGACTTGGCCTGCGAGGCCCGGCAGGCGGCCATAGAGTGGAGTGCCACTCCACTTTCTCAGGGATGCTCCAGCCCACTTGTGGGGAGAGCATTGAACAGAGGAAATCCTTTGAGTTGCCTGGTCGGAAGAGGGGGCCACAGGGCAGCAGCGGCTCATTGCCTGGCTGCGGGGGTCTTGGGGGCTGTGTACTGTAGCTGGCTTGTTTGCACTGCTGACTGAAAAATACACAAATACTTCATGCTTTTTGTACTCCCACAAGTGCCCTGTACACAGTGCAGCCCCTGGGGCTGGATTAGCAAAGCAGGGGATTCAGCAGGCAGGCAGACAAAATTGGGTATTTGCCTAATAAACACCCTTCTTCCATCGGGGCCTCCCTTGGCCACCGTGGGGCTGGGGGGGGGGGGACTTCACCCCACCGATGCCAGTGTTTCCCCTTAAATGAGAGCAGGAGGTTGTCATGTGCACTTTGAAAGCCCGTGTGACCCCTACACACCCAGCTGGCTTGTTTAAGCTCAAAACTCAAATCCTGCATCCTTGTGTACTCTAGCGCTGGGGCCGCGTGTCTCTTCCTGGGGAAATTCAGCAGGCTTCCTTTCATCTCAGTGACGCTGCTTGCTCATGATGCTGGCTCTGGCTCCAGGGAGGTGGAGCAAACCAGCCTTACTTCTTGGGGGGTGGGGAGGGTTCTACCTGTGCCAGGGTCTGTTTCCTGGTGCACCAGGGATGGCCAGGCCAGGTGGACCTCGCTGTGGACAGCTGCACTGTTCCCCAGGCCAGGGCCCTTTGAAAAGGAACCCCGGGAAGCAGCTCCCCCTTTCTTTTCAGTGAGTGGCACAGGCATGGACAAATAAGGCACGTGAAGAATGCAAAAGAGAGAAGCTTTTCTCAGATTCCAGAAAATTCAGAGAGGCAGAATAGGTGACTGTACCAGCAACCAGAACATGCAGCAGATTTCAGTGCTTTTAAAGATCCCGGAGGAAACCTGCTCTGAAACTCTCTCAGGCTGCCTTAAAAGATGGTCTGGGCAGGGGTCATGGTTGGCGTTTGGTGGTGTCCTTTGGTAAAGAGCAATAGCTTCATGGTTTTCAAATAAGCATGACACTAGATTCAATGTTACTCATTTTCTCTGAAATTAATTTGAGTGTTTGCTGTGGAATATAAAGGATTTATAAAATACAAATCATTGATCATTATTGTTAGATTTTGAGGGTGACAAAAACATCCTTAACCTACAGAACTACGTATAAAACCCTGGGAAAATGCACTGACGAGAACAGCAGACTTTCTGCATGTTCCGTTATCTTATTTTCCCCAGTTCCTTCATCAGCAAAAGCATCCTCAATAATCCAGTTTGTGATCTGATTCTAGTTTCTTAAAAACCATACAGATGGGGAAAATAACTCATTTAAGATGTGACCAGAGTACACACTAAACCGTTTTTCAGATTTTGGTTTAAATTGAAAAAGTTAATGTGGTTTTGTGTGTGTGCATGCGTGTTGTTTAAAAAAAAAACCAGGTTGCTGGGAAGTGTTTTAACTGTGAGTGCCCGGTTTCATGCATTAGCATAAGAAAAAGTTTTAGTGCATTTGCTATTGTCTGGCATGAAGAGTTGCAGCAGAGGGAAGGGAAGCCGCAGAGTGCGATGGTCCATTGAGATTCTCCAGAAGCGCCGGGCTCGTCATCTGCCACCGAAATCTGTGGTCGGATATCACTTTTATCTCGCTTTTCCATTCTCTGGCCTTTTTCACACGTTCACTTTTGTCAAGGTTTATTGATTATGTTTTCTTCTCTGCAAATCTGTGGAAAATTTAATGAACCAAAAACAGCAGTGAAATAAAGGGGACTTTTTATTCATTAGTACGGGAGTGATTTTCCCCCTTGGGCCTAGGGCCCCTGGCCTCCTGCGAGTGGGCGCGGGAAGGAGGCGAGCAGGGGGGAGGGCGGGGAGCCCCGCTGCAGGGCCGAGGCAGGCGGGGCCTCCCCAGGCCTGTGGCCTCGCTGCTCACGGCATGGCATGGGCCTGGCTGGGACTCCTGTCCCAGTTAAACGTTAAAAGCTCCTGCACGATGGCTGTTCTGGTCGGCCTGAGTGGACCACGCTGCAGACCCCAGCCTCGTCCTCTGGGATCCTGGCTCCGTGGGCTTGGGGATATTTGTAATCCCCCACCTTACAAACCATCTGAGTGCCTAGGCCTTCCTGGGGACACAGTTAAGTGTCTCCCTTCCTCCAGCCCAAGTCTCAAACCCGTAATTAAGCAAAGCCCCTGGTGTGATTACGCTTTGCTGACTCGGCTGGGTTTGGAGCTGCTTCCCTCTGTGAAATAGGATGAACTCTTGCTCTTTCCAGGGGCGTCCGAGGCAGCCTGTGGTACAGTTCTGTTGTACAGGTCTGTCTGTCTGTCTCCCCTGACTCTTCTTTCCTCCTCTTTGTCTCTTTTCTGTCTTTCTCTTTTTCCCCCTTTCTTCTCCCTCCCTTCCCTCTCCTCTCTCTGTCTCCCCCCCACCCCCGCCCCCGTCTTGTCTTTCCTTTCTCTCCCCGTCCTCTCTCGCTCCTCGCTCTCTCTCCTCCATGTTCTACTCCGCGGAGGACTGGCCCGGGAGGCCTCCTGGAGGCGGCGTGCTCAGGCCCTGGCGACCGTGCGCGTCCGGGGGACATTCCGTGCCCCGAGTGCCCGCGCGCCGGCCGCGCCGCCGCCTTCCTCCCACCTGCCCGCCCGCTTGGTTTTCGGCGCCCGAACAATGGCCACATTGTCCCTGCCGCGCACCGGGCGCCTCGGGCGACTGGCGGCAGGCTGGACCCTGCTTGTGGCGAGTGGGGAAGAAAGCCCCGGCCAGACCCAAACAAACCAGCCCGGGTCGCCGCCTTTGTCCCCGGGCGTGACACCCGGAGCACGCGGGCCGGCTTCCCCGCGGGGACCGGTGCGCGCAGCCTGCGCCCACCTGGGAAAGGCGCCCTTTCCAGAAGGTGCTCTCGCCAGTGGGCTGCTGCTGAATCTCCCTCTCACTTCCGATCAGCTCGTCTGCCCTCTTCCCAGACAAGAGGATTCGAGTTGAGTTTACAGTTTGCAGAGTCAATTGAGAGCCTTTCACTAGAATCAGGAGAGAGAGGCGCCACGTTACCAAACTTGTGGTGGCCGTCAGAAACTTTCCGTAAGGCATCTTCGAGACTGACTGTAGCCAGGAAGGGCTCCTTTTGCCCTGTCCCCACCTCAAAGCTAGGAAAGAAATGGTGGTCGCTCAGAATAATTACCGCCCCCGCCTCGGGATTCCAGACTTCTTAGCGCTCAGGAAAAGAAAGATCTTTGAATGCTTAGGATGTTAAAAGAGCATCCGTCCGGGCTCTAAGCAGATGCTTAGCAATGCTTCTTTGTGTAGTGGACAATGCAATAAGTCAGCCCGACTTTTGAGCCACATTTATAAGGAACTGTAAGGGCTGCTCGAGTACACTTGTGCTAAGTTGAATTGATTGAAATTTAATGGCGGTTAGTGGCGATGAATGGTAATGATTTTCCAGCGTATCTTTGGCATACTTGACATTAATAACTGGAGAGTGTGTGCGCGCACGCTCACCGAGAGCCTGCCACACACGTGAGGCAGTAGCATTATTCATTTTCTGAGATGCCGGTCCTTTGCCTCTTTCCTCTCCTCAAATCCTTTTCCTTCTCACCATAATTCAGTTCAGATGATTTTTTTTCAAAAAAAAGGAAAAGAAGGAAAGAGAAAAATCTTTCTTCATTGAGCACGTACATCATATCAACATAATTTTGAGCTCATGATTTTTTTCAATTCCTGCATAAATCAACTTCTAACATACAGAATGTGATGAATTTGTTTTAGCTGCCATCATGAATTAATGTTATGCAAATAGAAGCTTTGCAGGTGAAATGATTTACTTAATAATTTCAACTTCTAATATTTAAACTCATTCATTATGTTGGGAGTTAAAAAAAAAAAGACAAGTCCATATTTTTTAAACCTGAGATGGGGAGATTAGTATGCAGGTATTTACAATGTAGGCAGGCCTTGATGGCCAGAAAATAGCTCTTAATTTGTTGCGCCTTTCTTTGGGAATCTACACTTCACCCAAGCAGTGGCTGAAGAAGCAGGGGATAGAAGTCTTGCCAAGTTCCGTCTGGGGGAGGACACCAGTGCCCTTAAATAATTCCAAAGTGACCGTCGAGGTACTATGTCCTATGGGACTGGACGAGCTCCACTTTGGGCACTAAGGAAGGCTTCCCTGTGAACTGGTTTTGAAGGATGAGTATTGCTGAGCCTGGTGGAGAAGGGTGAAGGGGCTCTGATGCCCCTGCCCCCATCTTTGTTGTTTGCTAGTTAAGACCATCTTAAGAGCAAGTCATTAACCCCTGCCTGTGAAGGTGGCATGGTATAAAGTTGGGCAGAGGACCCCCACCCCCATTGCCCTCTGCCCATTCATAACTACTAGGAAGACTTTCTTATATGTGTCATCTTTTCAGGCTGTTTTCCTCTGGAAAAAGTCAAGGAAGAGAGTAAGGGTGATGAATGAGTACGCTATGAAGAGAAATTGGCTTGAACCCTTTGGGGTTACCCTCCGGGAGAGCAAAACCAGTCACTCAAGAGCTGGGTGACCCTGTGCAAGCTGCTCTGCCTGTCTGTGGAAGGAGGGGCTTGGCAAATGTGGTCTCTCAGGTCCTCCGGCTTCAAACTCCTGAAGCCAGAACACCTGCCCTCGTGCCCTCTCTGAGTGAGACGGCAGGCAGGGTGGAGGACCGGAGTCTGGAGAAGGCGTGGGGCCTTGTCATTGCCTCTGCTTCTGGGGAGAGTGTGGTGAGGCGCCTCTCAAGGAATATGCCTCTGCTGTCCCCTGCCATTCACTCTCCCTAAGCCAGCTGTTGAGCTCGGGCCACCTCTGGGGTGTGGTCACAGGGTGAGTGTGGATGGGGTAGACTTGGGGACACTGGTGGGGGCAGGGGAAGCACTCAGCCTGTGATGGCATTTTCAGACTTTCCTGAAGGCTACGGGCAAGTTGAAGGGAGGGCTCACACAGAAATGTGTCGTGGATCTCTGAAGATAAAGGTAGAGTTTTGACTTGACTCCTCCAAAAATTGAGGTCATGGTGTTCTGATGACAGGTTGAAGGCGCATCACTCAGACATTTCCACGGCCGGCGCTGGGCTGGGCTGTGGTGATACATTGTGTGTCCAGGCAGTGACAGCGTATTTAGGGCCGGCCCTCGCTGTCTGCGGAGATCAAGGTGAGGGGACGTCCCTGGTGCTTACAGGCTGAGGGTGTGCATGCATTACCTTGTTTATGTAGGGAAAGAAGAAACCAGACTCAGCAGTTACCTAGCCAGGGGTTTCGGGTATGCTGATGGTAGGATGGGGCAGGATGGTCGGGTCGAATGTAATTTAGATGTCTCGTCTGTGGAAGACAGAGGACACACTGCAGTATGTGGCTTCGATCCGCCATAGACTATCTTAGGTTACTCTTGCTGTTAAGTGTGAATGTGGGATGTGTATATTTATACTGATACGCGTGTATCAGTAAGTCTTGTAACTGCCAGATCCCTTTATGAATTAGAAGATTTTTTTCTTCTCTTAAGATGCACTTAATCAAAAAAGAGAAAAAGCATAAGAGAATGAAGTCAGAACTGGAAATGAGTTACAGAGGCAAATCTGAGAATAAGGCCTTGAGTGTCTCCAAGTCGGGTTCCTGGGCCTCCCAGATGGGATTCAGGGGAGAAGCGTGTTAAATATGCAGATTCTCAGGCCCCAGGGGGAGCCTACTGCAGGGTGGGGTCTTGCCTGAGATCTGCGTTTTATTTTTTTTTAGGACTTTTAGGGTGGGGTGATGTCGATTAGTGTTTTCTTGCCCTGATGTCCCTGCAGTTCCTTTCTGGTTTTTGCATTAACAAAGGGATGGCATTCGCATCTGTAAGGCTGGATGGACAGCCCAGGATTGGCCTGGCAGATTCTAAGACTTTGAGCTGCCTAGTCTGCTCTTGCTGGACTGGAGGTTGGGGCAGACAAACCAGCTGAGAACTGAGCTGCTTCTACTCCAGAAGGTCATAGAGAAGTGGACGGGCAGGGGCTCTTCTGTGGGACAGTGGCCGAGACTGTCAGGTGGCTCTGACGCTTGCCTGTTTTGCTGTGCAAGATAGCCTTCAGGCCCCAGGAGAAAGCAGAGACTGGTGAGTTTATTCCCTTAGCCCCTTGGGTTATATGCCGTGGGTTCTGGCCTGAGGGTCCCTAGGGTAGCTTCTTTCTTTTCCCGTGTAAGAACCTGCGTGTGCATCGTGACGGCTGTCTCATTGCTTCGTGGCGCAAGTGGCCGGAAGTGGGACTCTTTTGGGTCCAGTTTGGTGTTTCACAGTTTGAGCAGGCCTTTTGGGAGTTCGGCCCCATGCTGAGGTTTGCCTGGAGGGCCTACCTTGTGGTGTCTTTATGGTTCCCTAAGAAGGACAGAAAGGAGATAGACTGGCGGGAGTGAGGGTGCGGAGAGACAAGCTGGTGTGGGCTGCTGCGCCCACGCTATCGTGGCCTCAGGTGTCAGAGCTGGAAGGAGCCTGTCTGAGGGCACAGGGGGAGGTCACCAGCCACCATGGGTTCCTCAGTGCCGCAGCATCCTGTCCCCCAGTATCCTGCCCCCCAGCTCGTGGCACCTGCTCCCCGCACCTTGGCCTTGGCGTCAACGTATTTCGAGAACATCCTGTCTCCTCGCTCTGACTAGAGTCTGCTTTGGAATGAGAAGGCAGGAAAGAGCCTGGAAGGAGTCTGATGTGTGTGGGGCCACTGGAACGTCAGGACTGCGTGGTTTCTCTCTATGGCCCTTGCCTCTGAGCTCAGAGAGGGAGACCTGGCGGCTGCCTTACAGACGCGTTTTGGTATTGATGAGGCTCTTCGTGGGAGCCCAGCATGGCTGTCGCTCAAGGCCAGGGTCCCAGGAACAGTGGCCTTTCTTGTCACTGAGGTCTGCTGGCCTTGGAGACTTGGGCTCTTGAATCCCTCGGGCTCTGATGGTGGGGGCCGCTTTTGGGGCTCTGTGATTTGTACTGCCCCGCACTGCAGATGCTGTTGGCTTTATGTTCATATTTCAAGGGCACGTGAGCGAGGACTTTAAGAGAGCGTGTGCAGAGAAATCCTCTGTACGTTCCAACTTGGGTCTGGTGGATCAGTCCTCGCTCACTCTGCAGTTGCTTCGGATGGTGGCCGTGTGGAGGGACTGGGCTTTTCTGAAGGTGTGGCGTGCTTTCCTGTCCACATTGGCTCAGTTTCCCTGCTTGGTCTAGACTTCCGAGGGCGGACTTATAAAGCAGATCGAGGGCACACTGTCCAGCAGCTCCCCTGGCCCGGGAGCCCCATGGGAAGTGGGATGCGGGCTGGTGACATTTCCATCTCCAAGTTTCTGGTGTGCAACACCCAGGTGCAGAATCCTTCTCCAGATCCAGCCCTCAGTCCCAGGACCCTTGGTGCCCAGTGCCCAGCCCAGCTGTTTTACCAAGAACAGCTCAGGCCCCGTGCTCTCGTGTGGTGGTCCTTCATTGCCACCCCCCCCCCCCATCTTCAAGGGGCCTGCCTTGAATGGGTGGTCCCTGGCGGGCAGAAAGCTGGAGGGGGCATCAGGCTGATGGCTCCTCTGGAATCTCACTTCGAAGCTTTGGAGTGCTTGAGGGACCTGAGGGACATCCTCCCTCCTACCCCCAGCCCCACCGTGGTGTGAGTCCTGGTCTTACTTGTGATGCTTTTGGCTGTGAGAAGCAAGACTGAGACCAAGGCGCAGCCGTGGGCATGTGCTAGCCCGCTCATGGAGCTAGCTGCCTGAGGGAGCCCCATGTCCCCGCAAGCTGCCCAGCCACCTGCTTGGCCGGGCCCACAGAGCAGCGCATGGGACAGGCCTGGGTCTGCCCGATTCCTCTGCCCAGCACAGCCCATTCTGTGGGTACTTCGGGTTTCTCCAGTGGCCAGGCCCTGCCAGACCCTCTTTCGTCTGCTTCTGTTTCCTTTTATTTCGGTTTGAACATCGTTCTCTTTGCTTGGCTCCAGGCTCTGTGTTCGAGGTGCGGACTTCAGTTTAGCACCTGGGGACTCAAGCAGAGCCTTCTCTTCTGATGTAAAAAGATGAAAAACAACAACGACTATTTTCCCCGAGAGATCTTAAAACTAAGACATGCTCTTTTACAGAAAACTTGTAAAATGGGCAGCAGCACTAAAAGGAAAATTGTGTTGGATTTCCTTCCAGTCTCTATTTTTTTATATGAAATATTTTTTCACTCTATATTTTTCTACAAAGTTGAAGTTACATTATAAATAGTCTTGTAACTGTCGATTCACTTAACATTATAGCACAGACGTTTTTCTACATTTTTAATGAATAATTTTTATTGATGTGATTTTTTTTTTTTTTTTTTTGGTAAGGAAGATTGGCCCTGAGCTAACATCTGTGCCAATCTTCCTCTATTTTGTATGTGGGACGCCACCACAGCATGGCTTGATGAGACGTATGTATGTCTGTGCCTGGGATCCAAAGCCACGAATCCTGGGCCACTGAAGCGGAGTGCGTGAACTTAACCACTACGCCACCAGGTGGGCCCTGATGTGATTTTTATTGGCTACGTAATATTCCTTTGTCTGCCTCTCATATTTTATTTCACCCTGTTTATTATATTGTGGGCATTTAGATTGTTTCTAGTTTTGTTGTTATAGGTGACGCTAGAATAGACATCTTTCTGTGTAAATGTTTACCTGAAATTCTGATTGTTTCCTTTGAATAGATTCTTAAAAGTGAAATAACTTGGCCAAAATATTTGGGCAGCTGTTTTGAGGGCTGCACCTAGAACCTCATCATTTGGAAAATATGTCCTCGTGTTGCAGATGGGCGAGCTGAGTCTCAGAGACTAGAGAATCTGCACGTTGTCCTGGCGGTGGGGGTGGAGCCTGGAGCAGAGCCAGATTTGCTGACTGCTGCACCAGGCTCCTCTCCTGGAGCTGGCTTCTGAGTGCCCCCGTCACCACACACAAAGGCTACAGCACTGATTCTCAGCCAGGGCTATTTGTTCCCCAGGGGACGTTTGTCACTGTCTTGCAACATTTTTGGTTGTCACAACTGGGAGGTTGCTGCTGGCATCTAGTGGGTAGAGGCCAGGGCTGCTGCTCAATGTCCTGCAATGCACAGGGCAGCCTCCATGACAAAGAATTATGCAGCCCCAAGTGTCACCAATGCTGCGACTGGGAGACCCTGGACGGGGGTCATCATCAAGGCCTGTGTGGGGTTTCCCTCCCCGACTGATGCAATAGGACCCTGCCAGTGGGTAGGGGGGCTCCCTCTTCTCACTGGCGCTGTCACAGCGGGCGGCTGTGTCTTTTTCACACCTGGTTCTCACACCAGGCTGGAAATCTTAAACTTCTCCATGCCCTGAACCTGAAACAGTGTAGCAGTTCCACCAAGAGGACTTCCCTGTGCAGTCCGTTGGTCAGTCCGCCAGCACTTACTGGAACATCTGTGATGCGCCTGGCACTTATGGAGCTTGCGGCTGGGGGCGCACATCTTCCTTGCTAACTTGGTTTAGAGCCGACGGCCTCCGGAATCCCAGCAGGTTTCTCAAGTGTGCATCTTTCTCCGATATCCTCCCTGCCTAGTGGGGCGGACACTCATGAGTTGGCCAGCGTGTGATGTTGGCCAGGAGCAGATATCGCCCCAAACTCTTATCCAAGAGAACCTGAATATGTGATCTCCTGGCCCCAGGCTGATCCGTTTCCTACTTCACAATGAGTTTTGTGCCAGGCTCCTCCCGGCAGCTCTTGGTCAAAGGTTGTAGAGTCCTGGGTCAGAAGAAGGAAAAGCCTTGGGGTGCGGGCCTTTGGCAGTGGCTCATTTAATTAACCGAACTGTTGTGCCTGAGTAGTCCGGGAAGGCTTCCTGCAGGAGAAGACCAGAACTGGGACTCCGGGATGAGGACTTTGTCCACAGAGGGGCAGGGGAAGGAAGGGCAGTCGAGGCAGAGGAAATTGGGCAAATGACGGACAGGTGTGGCATTTTGGCAACCTCCAGGGAGTGAGTGTTCCTCGGGGGTGAAGTGTGAGGAGGGCGTCCAGCACTGCGCGGGGGGCCCTTCATGAGAGACTGGGATGCCCTGAAGGGGCGGTTTGGTGATCCCAAGGATGGCTCCACCAACTTATTGTCACCTGTGGTTTATCTTCAGGTCATGAGACATAAGTGCGCAGTGGACCCCGGTTCTCTCTGGGGCCAGAACAATAGGGATCCTGATGTACAGCAAAGTATCATTGGCTTTGCCTTTTTGTTCTCTCCCTCTTAGGTTTGGGCTGACTCAGTTTCCAAGTTTTTTCCTGCCAGGTAGGCAGACACAGCTATGGAACAGAGGGAGTTCCTGGCAAATGTGCACATACCTCTTGTCATCCTACCAGCCCTGGCCCATCTGTAGGCAAAGGGTGTGATGTCTGCCCCCTCCTCCCCTCCCCATTCCCGACCTGCTCCCTGAAGATAAATCCCCCTCAGGATCACCTCTTGGGCCTGTTAGAGGGGATGGCTAGTGGAAAAGGACGAGAAGATGAACCTGTTTCTCAGAACATCCACTGTGATCCTCAGGAACACTTTGAGTGATTTAAGGGTGGTCATTGTCGTGCACCCTCTATCCATCCATTCATCCAACCGTCCATCCAATACATCCATCCATCCATTCTCCATCATCCATTCATTGTTCATCCATCTTCTATTCATTCATCCATCTCTCCATCCCTCTGTCCATCCATTCATCCAACTGTCCATCCAATGCATCCATCCCTCCATTATCCATCATCCATCCATTGTTCATCCATCCTCTGTTCATTCATCTATCTATCCATCCATCCATCCATCCATTGGCTACAGGGATTTTAAAGGTCTTTGCCTTTGGTCCTTGGCCTACCCTTTCTCTCCTATCCACAAAGCCAGTAACTCGAGGGTCACTTCCTCCATGGAGTCTTTCCTGCCTCAGACCTCAGCTCTCACATGTCCCTGGGGTTTCCCTTGCTTATAACACTCATTAGTACTGTCTTGCCATTGTCTGTTTATTTGTGCTTAGGAAATGTTTGTTGATATATTCTAGGAAATTTTTCAATGGGAGAAAATGGCATTTGTTCACTTTCCTTTGACAACTCTCTTAAGAAATGTGAGCCAACCAGGCAGTGTCTAGGTTGGCCTCCTTGATTTGAGACAGCAAGAGCAATTGTTTATAAAATGATTAGTTTGTGATAGAGCAGAATCATATTTTTATATAATCTAAACATGTGTTATAGTTCATTTGGGCCCCACACATTATCTCTGGGTACAGTACTTTTATGCCTACTTTGAGGGGTTTTTAGGTGGGAGGCGGGATATTTTGGTGGACAAGGCATTGGAAATGTGGTGAGGGTTCTAGGTTGCCTTTGCCCAGATGTTAATAAGAGACCTCCAGCAGGCCATTATCCCTCTCTGAGCTTCTAGTTTATTCCTTGTCTGTCAAACAAGGCAGTTGGAGTAGATCATTTCCAGCAGTCTTTAAGCTGTGACATTCAGTGCCTGGGATCACAGTTTCTCTAGTTCAGTGATGAGAGGGTTGCATTTGGGGTTTTTAGACTCATTGATGGTCACTTCACCAACTGACTTGAGAAAGGACTCAGCTCTTGCCTTTAGAGTTCCCACAGGAAGTGCTCGTGTCTGTAGACACTGTTGCACTGGCTCAGATGGAAGGGCCTCAGAGACCATGTGCTGTGTTAGCACCACCCCCACTGGGTATGGGATGCTGCTCCGTGCCAGGATAACAACCGATGCAGCAGCAGTTCTCATTTGCATTTTAAAGATGCTATGGATGCTATCTGTTCTTTTGGAGTTACCCAAGGTCCCAGATCTAGAACAGGTGGGGTCACAGGTCCCTTCCCCTCCCCAGGGTTGGTGTCCCATCCACAGTGGGGTTCTGCCATATGCTCTAGGGGGAGGGCAAGGCACAGCCTTTGTCTCAGCAGAGACCGCCCTCTGTCTGGGAGGCCCTTTCCTGGCAGCTCTGGCAGTTGGGAATGTGGTCCTGTCCTCAGTCCTGGCCTGCCTCGTCCATCTCCCGCTCCAAGTGGAGGTCCGCCCACTTCTTTCTTCTAGGCATCAGCTCTCCGAGGGAGACAGTGAGCATTTTCCCTGGGCTGGTTCTTTCCCAGGCTAGCCCCCCACTCCCTTTTTGAGCAGATCTGAGCCCTGCATGTTCCATGGGACCCAGCTTGGCATCTGCTTGGCGTTCTGGCCAGCGCTCCTGAAGGGGACTGCCCAGGTGGCTGTGGCATGGCCATTGGGAAGGGATGGTCACATCAGCCCTTAGTTTGGAAGCTTCTGTGGAGCAGGGGGCTCAGAGCAGGCACTGGAGACAGACTGCACATCCCCTCTGCCTCGGTTTTCTCATCTGTGAAGTGAGGGTGACTGTGGACCCATCTCCCAGGGGTTTTGAGGGGTTGTCAAGGACATGGTGCATACTAATAAATCTTGATGATTATTACGGCAGCCCAAGTGGGCACCATCTATTTGTAGCTGCATCATACTAGCAACTCATTTAGGCTCCAGTCAACCCAAATTCTAATTTTCATTTAGCCCTGTGTTAAATGTGCTGCTGGTTCAAACCATAGTCCACATCCTTCTGGGCCTTAAGAGCACGGATTCTACTGGAAGACGTCTTGGCGAGGCAGGGCCTGTGCCTGCCAGAACCTGGACTCTTGTGCCCTTGTTCCTGGTTGAGAAAGGGATTAGTTCATTAGCAGGGAATTTCGAAGAGCTCCCTGATTTTCTTGCATCTCAGACCAACGAGGCACCTATGGTACCTTACCTGCGGGCTACCAGAGGCTGCGCTGGGCCTGAGGGTGACGACACAGTGCCGCCTCTGCCCTGTCTGGCTTTGGAGAGGCCTCTCCAAAGAGGGGCTCCTGGCCGGTTCCCTCCAGAAGCCAGGGCAGTGGCTGTGTTCTCCAGCCGTTGGACCCACTCAAGGAAGGAGATAGTTGCCAGTCAGAGAAGAGACTTGTGGCTTCGTGAGGCTGGTGACCACATGGCCCCCACGTGGCCAGCTGCCTCCTGCGGCTCAGCGGGCATTCTGCCAGACAGAACAGCCAGAGGGAGGCTCCCCAGCCCCAAATCGTCCTCTCCCCATCCCCACCCTGACTTAGGGATCATCATGGCCAAATACTAAAACAACAGATTTATTCTTCTGGATTTTTAAAAAATCCTTTTTTGATTTTTGGTCGATTTAGTTCTAGTTTTCATTTTTCTGTTAGTATTCCCCTTTCCCCCATATTTTACAGATTCGATACAGTATGGTCTGTAGTTTTACATCCTGTAATTTTTACTTACTACTTTTTGGTAAGCGTTTGCTGTAGGCTCTGTGGAAATGTGTGTGTTGGTTCCTTTATTTTGGACATAAAAGTTGTGTTTTATTTTTTTTCACTATCATAAGTAATTCTTCTAAAAACGCCTTTGTATATAAATGCTCTAAGATTATTAGTGTATTTAACTTTCTTTTAAATTGACGTGTAATTGACATGTAATATTCTATTAGTTTCAGGCGTACAACGTAATATTCGATTTTTGTATGTATTGCAAAATGATCATCACAATAAATCTAGTTAACGTGTCACCAAATGTAGTGACAAAAGTTTTTTTTCTTGTGATGAGGACTTTTAAGATCTGCTCTCTTAGCAACTTTCAAATATGGAATACAGTATTATTAACTATAGTCCCCATGCTGTGTTTTTTTTTTAAACGAAAAGAGATCGTTTGTTAAATAATTATGCAAAAAGATTTTAAAAGAAGAAACTCAAAACCACCCATGACCTCAGGCCTGTATTCCCAGTGGGGAACCCCCTCAGCACCTTGGCAGATGTCTTTCTAGACCTTTCCTAATTATGTTTGCTAATATTTTCTGCACTCATGGATCACGTCACACTATTGTTTTGTAATCTACTTTTTTTGCTTACTACCTCATTCGTGTGTATGTTTCTCCAAGATGTAAATCTTTGACCATAGCTCATCACATCCTTTGGGTAAATTTCCAGAGGTAGAATTCCCGGTCAAAGGTGAGGTCATGTTTAAGACTCTTTACTCAGTTTTCTAGACAAGAGGTTAAAAATGTAACTGTCCCAGGGGAGGGCAGCCCAGAGAGCTAGTTTTTTTCTGATGCAAACCTAACACAGGTGAAAAAGTTTAAACATTCAGAAATGTATAATGTGGAGTGAGAAGCTCCCCCCGAATCCAGCTCCCTGAGATGACTTCTGGGAACGGGTATGTGTGTGTTTTCCAGTGTTTCTCAATAGACAGAGACCAATATTTTATTGTTGTTAGCATTTGTCTTTACACAGGGGAGGTCATACTGCCAGTGGTATTCGGCAACCTGCTTCTTTGTGCTCACTTAGCAACATATCTTGGTGTTCTTTCCACATCTGTCCGTATAGATCAACCTCATTCATTTTATTTTTCACTTGTCTTTAATTTTTATTTATATGTATTTATTTACAATAGGAACACATTCACATGGTTAAATTTCAAAAGGCATACCGGGTTCTATATACTATGTAAAATCTTCCTGGCACTGTGGTAGCCTAGCCACCTAGAGAGTTCTCCCAGAGCCAGTCTGATAGTCTGATAATGGTTTTGTGTGTCCTTCCGGAAATAAGTTCTTTGCAAGTTGCATGAAAATGAAAATATAATCTTTTTTCCCCTTTTTATACCCAATGGAAGCATAGTAGACAACCTGTATCATAACCTGCCTTTTTTACTCCCCATTCCATGTGAGCACGTCAAGAGCTTCCTCATTCTTCGTGCCTGGGAGGTATACCATTGTATGGTTGTACCAGAGTTTTTTTAGTCTGGTCCCTGTAGCTGGACTCTTGCCACTGTAAGCAGTGTTGCGTTGAATGACCTTATAATGTGTCATTTCATACACATGAGTATATCTTTGTAGATAACTTCCTAGAAGTGAAATTTCTGGGTATAAGGTTGGGAATTTTTGTAATTTGGATAAATATTGCTAAGTCACTTTCTATGGAAGTTTACACTCCCACCAGCAACTTATAAGAGTGTTAATTTCCCCATATCCACGCCAACGGAGTGTTATTATCAAATCTTTGATCTTTGCCCATCTGACAGTTGGAAGAAAAACTACATCTCGGTGGAATTTTCTAAATGTGAAATTTGATAAGTTTTGACTTATGTATGCAAACCATCACCACAATCAAGATAGTGAACATATGCCATCATCCCCAAAAGTTTCCTCCAGCCCCTTTGTAATCTGTCCCTCCCACCCCCTCACCATGCCCGACAACCATGGATTTGCTTTCTGTCACTGTCTATTCGTTTGCATTTTCTGGAGTCAGATGGACCCATACAGGATGTACTCTTTTTTTGGTCTGGCTTCTTTCACTTAGTGCAATTATTTTGAGATTCATCCACGTTGTACGTGTTGGTAGTCCATTTCTTTTTTGCTGAGTAGTATTTCATCCTATGGATAATTTGTTTATCCAGATGCCTGTTGAAGGTCATTTGGTTTGTTTCTGATTTTTGGCTATTACGCATATGGCTGGTCTGAACATTTCTGTACAAGTCATTGTATGCGCATGTGGGTTTTCTTCTCTTGGGTGAATACTGAGGAGTGGAATATTTTGCTCATACGGTAGGTGTGTCTGAGTCAGGAGGTTGGTTTGACTGGCTTTTTAAGGAACCTCAAAACTGTTTAACAAAGTGGTTGTGCCGTGCTGTATTCCCACCAGCTGTATATGAGAGTTCCAGTTCCACCACGTCCTCGTCAACACTTGGAGTGATCAATCTTTTGAATTTCAGCCATTTTAATGCATATGCAGTGGTACCTCATTGTAGTTTTAATTCGCATTTTCCTAATGAATGATGTTGTTTTTCTTTCTGTGTGCTTTATTGCCATCTGCATATCTTTTTTTGGTGAAGTGTCTGATCAACTCTTGCCCTTTTTTTTTTCACCTTGGGTTTTTTTTTTTATTATTCAGTTCTGAGAGTTCTTTGTACATTCTGGATACAAGTCCTTTATCAGTTATATGCTTTGCAAATATTCTCTCCCAGTCTGTGGCTTATCTTTTCATTCTTTTAACAGTGTCTTTTATAGAATAAAAAATTTAATTTTGAGCCAGCTCTGATGGCCTAGTGGTTGAAGCTTGGCACGCTTTGCTTCGGCAGCCTGGGTTTGGTTCATACGCAGCCTGGGTGCAGAACCACACTGCTCGTCTGTCAGAAGCTGTGCTGTGGTGGTGGCTCACATACGAGAACTAGAAGGACCTACACCTAGAGTACACAATGAGATACTGATGCTTTGAGGTGAAAAAAAAAAGAGGAAGGTTGGCAACAGATGTTAGCTTAGGGCGACTCTTTCCCAGCAAAAAAAAAAAAATTTTAGTTTTGATGAACTCCATTTTATCAAATTTTTTTTTTTTATAGATCATGCTTCTGGTATTGTATCTAAGAAATCTTTGCCTAAACTGAAGTCACAATTCTTATTTTGTGTATCCTTCCAGAAATAACTTTTATGGAAGTAGCATGAAAATGAATATATAATCTTTTTTTACTTTTCTACCGTTTTTATTTTTAGAAGTATTAAAGTTTTAGGTTTTCGATTTAGGTCTGTGACTCATACGGAGTTAATACGTGTATATAGTACAAAGTATGAATCAAGTTTATTTACTTATCTATTTACTTGCATATTGCTATTTAACTGCTCCAGGACCATTTGTTGAAAAGGTTGTTGTTTTCTGCACCAAGTTGCCTTTCTACCAATGTGAAAAAAAAGGGTTTTCCATATATTTGTAGGCCTATTTCTGGGCTTTCTGTTCTGTTCCTTTGATCTGTGTTGACACCTACACCATAGTTTCTTCGTTACTGAGCCTTATAATAAATCTTGAAACCAGGTAGTGTTAGCCCTCCAGCTTTGTTCTCCTTTTTTCACAATTGCCTTGATTATTTTAGATCCTTTGTATTTTCGTATGAATTTTGGAATCAGCTTGGCAATTTCTTCAAAAACCCTGCTTTTAAGGTTTTGATTGAGATTGTGATGAATACAGATAAATTTGAAGAGAATTGTCATCCTGGTAATATTGAGTATTCTGACTCATGAATGAGGCACGTCCCTCCATTTATTTACCTCTCTTAAAAATTCTCTCAGCAATGTTTTATGATTTTTAGTGTGCAGGTATTGTATGTATTATTCTGATTTATCCTGAAATATTTTACGCTTTTTGATGCTATTCTAAGTGGTATTTTAAAATTTCAATCTGCTAGTATTTAGAAATATAATTGATGTTTGTGTATTGTTCTTTTATCCTGTTTTGTAGATTTTATCAGATTTTGTACATAAATGATTGTGTCATCTGAGAATAAAGATAGTTTTACTTCTTTCTTTACAATCTTGGATGCCTTTTATTTATTTTTTTGACTTGATTTACTGGCTGGAACCTCTAGTACAGTGTAGACTGGGAGGGTGGTGAGAACAGACACCTTTGTCTTGTTCTTGATCTCGGATGGGATAATATGGAGAATTACATTGATTGGTTTTCAAATGTTAAACCAATTCTTTCAGTTTTTACTGTATGTATTTTGGAGTTCTGTTCTTAGGTACATAAACATTTAAGATTGTTGTCTCTGCTTGATGAACTCATTTCTGTGTCATTGTGAAATTACTTTTCTTGATCTCAGGTAATATTCTTTGTTCTGGCTGCTTTTAAGATTTTCCGTGCATTTATAAGTTTTCATCAAATTTGGAACATTTGTAGCCACTATTTCTTCAAATATTTCTTCTTTCGGCCTCTCTTCCCCATTTCTCCTTTAGGGACCCCAATCACACGTGTATTAGTCAGCTTGAAGTTGTCCCACATCTCACATGCTCTTTTCTTTTGTAATTCTTTTTTTCCCTCTGCTTTTCATATTGGATGTTTTCTATTGTTATTTCTTCAAGTTCATGAATCTTTTTTCTGCAGTATCTAATTTGCAACTAATCCATCCAGTGTATTTTATATCTCTAGAAGAGGAATTGGGTCTTTTTACATCTTCTGTGCCTCCACTTAACTTTTTGAACACGTGGAATACAGTTATAATAATTGTTTTAAAGCGTTTGTCCTCTCATTCTAACATCTGTGTCTGCTTTAGCTCAGTTTTGATTAATTGACAATTTTCCTCATTTTGGGTTGTATTTTCCTGCTTTTTTTTTGCATGCCTCGTAATCTTTGACAGATGCCAGATATTGTAAATTTTATCTTACTGGGTGTTAAATATTTTTGTTTTCCTATAAAGAGTCTTGAGCTTTCTCTGGGACATAGGGGATTTACTTGGAAAGTTTGATCTTGCTTTTAAGATTAGTTAGATGAGACTTGAGCCTGCGACTAATTATTTCTTGCTATTGAGGCAAAATCCTTCTGAGTTCTCTACCCAATGCCCTGTTCCTTTTTTTTTTCCTTGAGGAAGATTCGCCCTGAACTAACATCTGTACCCATCTTCCTCTATTTTGCATGTGGGTCACCACCACACTGTGGCTTGATGAGTGGCATAGGTCTGCACCCAGGATCTGAACCCACGAACCCGGGCTGCCCAAGTGTAGCACGCCAGACTTAACCACTACGTCATGGGGCTGCCCCCTGCCCTGTGACTTTTGAGGTTCTCCAGCCTGGCTGGTGGGGACAGTGCTGGCCCTGTGTGTGTTGGGCACTGTTCCCCCTCATCCTTCTTCTGGATCTTTCCCTGGCCCTGGGGAAGGAACTGCATGTGCTGATTATGTTCTGCAGAATTCCAGCGGGACCCCCTGTGGATCCCCAGCGTTCCCTCTCTCTTCAGCTCTCTCCTCTTGGCATTCTGTCAGGCAAACTCTGGCTGCCCTGGTCTCCCTGGACTTCAGCTCCATCTCCTCAGGTCAGGAAACCCACCAGGCTCTGTGGGCCCCCTGCCTGCCGTGCAGCCTGGGGCGTGCTGGGGCTCGCCTTCTCATTGTTTCCGTCTCTTGGTGACCACTGTCCCTTTGTCACCTGATGTTCGATGTCTTGAAAACCATTGTTTCAGATGTTTTGTCTGGTTACTTGGTGATTTCGGGTGGGAACCTAACTCTAGTCCATGTTGTTCCATCCTGGCTGGAAGCGGAGAGCTTAATTGGTATTTTTCTCCTTAGAAGGACCTTTCCCACGTAAGACGGTGTAGAGAATTCCACAGTACAGACAGTCCTTACCCTGAATGTGTTCATGACCTGGCAGGAGAGTCTGGCTGGTCCAGAGGGTGGCTGGGGCAGGGCCTGGTGCTCAGAGGGGCGGGGACACCTCACTGGTCGCCCTGGCCGGCCCCGCCCCTTGGGAGCGAGCCTCCGGGAACATTTGTGTGGGCTGGAGGCTGTGTTTTACTCCCAGCACCACACACAGTCTCAGCGGCTTGTCCAAGGGCTGTGTGCACAGCCGAGCGTGGGAGCCGCGTCAGGGCAGGAAACCCCAGAGTGCTTGGGCTTGCCAGCGAGGCGCCCGTTCAAGATGTTGTCATGGGGAGAGAGGGGAGAACGGAAGTGGGAAGGACCTGGTGTGAATCACGCTGGCTGGGAGGCCTGGCTCCCGCCCCGGCCGGGCCTCCGGGCCTCTGGGTCTGGCTGCGGGGCTGGCCTTTGTCCCGCCCTCCTGTGGTGGAGTGCTGGCTCCTGGGCACAGATGTGGGGCCGGGGCCCCTGGCCTGCCTGTGCACTCGGGAGGTGGGGAGCCGGGGCTCGGCCGAGACCCACCCCTGGGCCCCCTTGGACGCCTGAACTCTGCTGTGGCCGTGGAAAATATCCGCTGGGTCTGCAGCCTTGGGAAGGGCGGCTGAGGAGGCCGTAAATCATCCACCTCGGCACTTCTTGGCCTCGAGAGAGGTCTGTGGTCAGGCCCTGGGCAGCCCACCGTCCCAAGACCAGGCTGGCCATGGCCGCTCTGTGGGGCCAGAAACCCAGATGGAGGGGCAGAGCCAGGGGGCGGCCTCAGAGCCCTGCCACTCCTCTCGTGATGCTAAAGGGGATGCTGAGGCCAGGCAGGGGCTTTTCCAGGGACATGCAGCCTGATCCAAGGCTGGGGTACCCCTGGCCTTCCCTCCTCCGCTGGAGGAAGTGGGGAGACAGGGGCACAGCGCCTTGGGCAGGGCCCTGTCTGCGCCCGAGCGCCGTGGTTCTCCCTGTCTCCGGCCCCTCTGCAGGTTTGCCTCTTGGCTCATGGAGGAGCCGTCGGCTCTGTGAGGCCACATGGCCAGCAAGTGCCTCGGCAGAACTGGAAGGCCAGCCTGTGCACTCTTGGGTGAGAGACCCAGATGGAGCCCTTGGAGTGATGAGGGGATGCAGCCCTTGGGGCTGCTCCTCACAGTCTTAGAGGTCGTCCTGGGCAATGTCAGGTGAGCTTCCAAAGGGCAGGCTGAGACATGCTGTGTGACATTGGGCAAGGCCCTTGCCGCTCTGGGCCTGAGTTGCTGCATCTATCAAGTGAAGGGATGTGCTGGATCGTCCCAGGGCCCGTACCAACTCTAGAAACTCTCAGAGGCTCCCTTTGACCTGGGATTTGGGCCCTCCTGGGGATGCCAGGCTGGGGGGTGGCCCTGGAGGGACTGTGGGAGGGTCTGGGGCCTCCCAGAGAGCATCACTGTGCCCCTGAGAGGATGCCTGGCAGTCAGCGCCTTCCCAGGCTTGGAGAGGCTGGACTTCCCAGGGCCAGGAGGTGGAGTGGGAGCTCCTCCCAGGGCCTGGAGTGACCTCTGAGGTTGTGTTAGGAGATTTTGGGGACTTTCCCCTTTGGCACCTGTGTGGGGAGGCCTGTCCTGAGGTTGTTCTGGGGAGGTGACCACATTTTAATCATCACCCGAGCTCTGTGCTGACTTGTCCCTGTGAGCCTCTAATAGCACCTGCCTGCCTCCCGCTGGCCGGGCCAGGGACGACCCCCACCCCCACCCCCACCCCCGGCCTCCGTCAGCGCTTGGACCACAGAGTCAATCTTTCCTTCTCGGCGGTTCGTCAGACCTCCCCCTTGTCTCTTTTTGCTCTGTTCTCATGCCCTGAAGTTCTGTGTTTACCTCCTTGCAAAAATCAAAACAAAATCGCCATAATATTTCCAGGTCCTTCTGGAATCCCGCCCTGTCGTTCCTCTTCCTTAGGCATACTTTTCACTAAACCCTGTCCTGGGAAGTTCTGACCCGGAATGCCCTGTTGTGCAATCCCAAAGGGCGCTCTGGAGTCTGTTGAGCCGGGCCTTGTCCTGGCCGGGGAGAGTGGGCCGGGGGAGGCGGGACGGTCTAGACAGGCCATGTGTCGGCTTGGTTGCCGCCAATGCTGTTGCCAGACATTTCCTCCCATCAGATTTCTGGTTTGGATCTTGGTACAATTTCATTGGTTTTCAAAATAAAGAAGAATGGGTGTCCGGAGAAAGGTAGGTCACTGAGGAGAAAGCTCACCTTGTGGAGCTGACTTCAGCAGCCTCTTCCAGGCTAGAGTCTGGGCGAGATGGCAAGCTTGGGGAAATGACCCCGGGAGGGACAGTGTTGGCTGGGCTGGGCTGGTGAGCGGAGGAAAGAACCAGAGAGGCAGCCTGGGGCTTGTGGGGATCCTGGAGCCAGGGTGGTGGATGTCTTTATCGTGGAGTACTTTATCCCCTGGCCACACGGTCCCAGCCCGCGGCCAGCTGCTCCCCTCCCCTCCCCTCCCCTCCCCTCCTCTCCTCAGTTTGTCGCTAGCTGGGGCGAGAGGGAGTCGCAGCTGGAACCCAGTGAGGAGGGGTGTGGAGGGTGGGGCAGAGGGGCGCACAGGGGTGCAGGAGCACCTGCTCCCAGCCCAGGAGCCACCTCGTCTGTCTGCCTCCAGCCCCTGGCCCACTGTTTCCTCTGCCCCTCCACCTTCCTGCTGGTGCTCATTTCCTCCACTCCCTTCTCACCGACAAAACCAGCGTGGGCTGGGCTGACCTGGTTTTCAGCCCCACATCGGCCTGTGACATGGCACCACCTCCCTGGGGTTGTGTCCGCACCTTGTAGAGGACTGACCCACCCAACGTGCGCCAGCGCTCGTGTGGCCGTCAGCCTCCCTTCTGACCTCTGATGCTTGTGCTAAACTGGCCACGTGATATTTTGGGTGGTGCCACTGCTTGAGGGGTCTCTGGAGGGTTAAGGACAGTGTGTAACACATTCAGCCCGACGTCTGCCCTGTGCGGGCGTCCCCCCTCCTCCAGCCCCATCAGAGGTGACAGGTATATGTAGGCAGGGGGTGGAAGGGAAGGGAGCACCTGGCCCTTGCTTGTGCACGCATCCATCATGGAGATGTCTGTGCGTTATGATGGCCTGGGTCCCCGCCACTGGACACTGGTACCAGAAAGCTGTCATGTTAATCCTAGGGCCCCTCCCTAGAGCCCTGGTTCCCTGCCCGCCAGGTCTGGGCAGGGGTCCCCATCACTGACCAGGCCAGTGATCCCTCTAGTCCTGGGGTTCAAGTTAACTCTGCTGTTTTTCCTAGAACTTTGGGCTTTTGCGGACCCAAATGCCTGCCTCTTTGTCCTTGGAGTTCAGGAGGGGTCCTTAGAGAAAGTGCCGGCCCTCTGGCCATTTCTGAGGTCTTCACTGTCACCTCCATTGGTCCAGCATCTGTCACCCATCTTGCTGGCGCACCTCACCCCCGGGGTATCCCATCCCCGAGGGCGCTCTGCAGTGTGGGAGGAGGAGGAACTCGCCCAGGGCTGCACAGTGAAGGGCCCTCGAGGCAGGCCGGTGGGTCAGCTGCCTGCTTTCCAGGGATGCCGGGCCTGCCCTCATTGAGGCTCTGGGGTGTCCCGGTGCAGAGGACAGCCTTCCTGGTGTGTGGCTTCAGGCAGATGCTGGGGTGGGGCTCAGCTGAAGGAGTGATTGCTGGGGGCACCCCCGCTGGGTCTGGACCGTGGCATCCTCCCTCAGCCAGAGAGCACGGCCTCCAGAAAAGGTTTGTTTCCCTTCTCCTGAAGGGGCAAAGTAGCAAATTAGGCAAAATAGCAGAATAAGTCAGGCCTCGGTGCCGTGTCTGCAGCACAGCTGGTGGCTGAGATTCAGGTGATCAGAGGTGTGCACAGCGGCACCCACGGAGCTGTGTCGTCTGGTGCCATGAGCGGCTGCAGGCACAAGGAGGCAGTTGTCACGGGCACCCAGGTGCCCTGCTGAGAGTGGGTAGCCCACGCTGGTGGCAGTCATGGCCTCTAAGGAGGGGTTTGCAGGTTAGGGAGCTCCACGGAGGGGGGGGGGTCCCTGCCCTGGGAGGCAGAGGGTACAAGGCTGGCTGGAACAAGGGGTACAGAGTGCGCCTGCGACTTGGCCTGCTTTCTCGTGGAGTTAGCTCAGCAGCTGGCTGCGGGGCAGTTCTGTTGGCGGGCTCATTTTAGAGATGGAAAAACAGAGGTGCCGTGTTTGTAAGGAGCGTGCTGGAGGCCTCAGCTGCGAGGACGTCTGCTGGGATTTGAACCCAGGCCTGCTGGTGTCAGGGGCTTTGCTCCTTCCCCGCATGGTCTCCAGCTCAGTGACCGAGATGGAAACACAGAAGGGAGTAGGAGAAGAATCCTGTGAGGGTCTCAGGACAATAGCCATCGTCTGTGACTGACTCAGCCACCATCTTCCTACCTCTCTGCCCCTCCCTCTTTTTTTCTTCTCTCTCTGCACCATCCATCCACCCATCTAGCCATCCAGTGACCATTTATTGAGCACCACTGGGAGCCAGCATGCTGGCCTTTGGGGACACAACACTGAATAAGACCTGGTTCTTGCCTCACAGAGCCCCCAATGTGGGGGCTGGGGCCGGGGAAGGTGGGCAAATCAATGGACCCTTAGGATGCCAAGGGGCAGGGGCTGTGCTGGAGGTGGCACAGGCAGTGGGGGCGGCCTCGCCCTTAGATGGACACAGAGGCTCCCCTGTGAGAGGGCTGTCGGGCCTATGGTTTGTCCAGACTGAGCACCAAACCCAGGCCTCCTGGCCCCCGTCTTTGCCCTGTCCTTCCAGAAAAGGGGAAGGCCCTCTGAGAAGCAGCCCAGCTCCCCTTTGGCTGTGGTTCCTCCATCTGGAGAGCGATGGGGTGGGGCTAAAGAGACACCCCAAGGGTCCTTGACTGAGTGTTGCGAGGCTGGAGGGATCTGAGGAGGAGACATCCTTGGCTGGGGACTGGATAGGCTTTGAGGCCAAGGTTAGGGTTTCACTGGATGGAGAGAGAGGCAGGAGTTTCCAGATAGGGGTCCACAGGGCAAGGCCCTGGAAGGTTCTGAAGCCTGGCAGAGAAGCCTCAGGGTCTCGCCCGGCCCTGTTCTTTGACCTTATTACCACTGTGCCCTGGTGTGAACCTGTTGCTCCAGCTGGACTGGTCTTGGGTTCCATGAGTGTCCACCCACCACAGGCCCCCTTCCCTTGGGCCTCCCCATACCCCAGGACAGACTCCTGACTGTTGTCACACTTTTGATAGACTAACTGGGTCTCAGGTCTCTGTCCCCTTCACCTGGTGGAGCCTTGGCACCCACTGGCCATCATCACCGTTTGCTGAAGTAGGGAGAGGGGACAGGTTGGGTTGAGGGGACTTGAAGGCCTGGGAGGACCCGCTGCAACTGAGCTTCTGGTCCAGGGTCTGAGGGGAGGGAGAGGACCTGTCTCTTGGTGAGAATCTAGTTTGTGAAGGTTGTGGGCGGCTTGTCCTGAGCAGGGAGCCCGGTGACAGCAAGGCCGGGCATCCAGTGGGTGTTCAGGGGTCTTGCTGCTGTCTGGCCCCTGGGGAGAGCTCTCCAGGAAGGATCAGGGAGGGGCCGGCTGGGAGACCCGGTGCTGCAGAGCCCTGCAGACAGGGGACCGCCTTCTAATTACAGCCTCTGGCAGAATGACAAGGAGCCACACTCTGTCAGCCGGCCTGTGCCATCTTGTCCCCTGGAGGAAGTTCTGATGCCCTCTCGGGACCGCCTTTGCTAAAGGCGCGGAGCATGGATTTGGCGTGTCAGTAATGTGTTTGTGGGGTGGGGCTGTGAGAGGCAAGTCGGGGCCAAAACTCAAAATCATTTGTAAAGGATTTGGTGGCAGGTTCTGTTGTAGGAGTGGGTTTTGTCAGCAAGAGGGCCTGTTAGGTTTTCCCAGGCTAGCTGGCTGGCCAGGGCTCTGCAAAGCCGGTCCCTCTGTCCAGGGACATAATCCCATAGCCCTGTTAGGACATTGCACTCTAAGAACTTTCCTACTGGGTCCCAAGAAGAGCCATTCTGGTGGTGCTGACCCTCAGGGTTGCCCAGATGTCCGTATGCACCCAGCACAGAGGAGGTGCCCACGTGTCGGGGTCAGCCAGGCTTGGGCTGTGGGGGACCCTTCCACAGTGCTACCTAAGGCTGTGCTGGAGAGGGGGCATCGCAGGCCTGGGCGGCAGCCCAGTAACCCAGGACACACTGCCCAAGTTGTCAGGAGCAGGGTTCTCACCTCCAGAACACACTCTGACAAGATTGCCGGGTGGGTCCCAGGAATTTGCTAATAACACCAGATACCCTACAGGTGTTTATGTGGATGTAAATTTTTTTTTTTTTTAAAGAATTGATGCTTCCAGGTTAGCCTTTTCATGATGTCACCCTCACTCATGTGTACCCCCGTCCTGAGTGGGAGTGAGGGGCTGGGTCACAGCTGGGCAGCAGGTGGGCCTCAGCCTGAGGCCCACCTAGGGTGAGCACCTGCGGGCGCCGTGCATGGTGGGAAGGTTGCCGGAGTTTGCTTTCTGCTGCTCCCCTTTGCACAGGCGCTGCAGGCAGAAAGGGCCGGCGCCCAGCAGGCTTGGAAGAAGCCACTTCCTCTGGCTTTCTGGGCTCTTCCATGCATGTTGTGCTCTTCTGAAGGCCTTGAGAAGTCCTGCACTGAAGAACCTTGTTTCACGCTGACCCAGCGTTTCGAAAACACACAGAGCCCGGAGCTGTTGTTTCCCTGTTTTTAGGTGTCTCTCCAGTGACAGGCTTTTAAGTTAGCTCGGGTTTATTGCTTTGTCTCTCCTGAGGAAGTTAAGAGCTGTAACATTTATTCCTTTGTTCGTGCAGCAGACGGCCAGTGGAAGTAGCTGAGTGCTTCTGATTCTACTCTCCGGGGTGCAGTAAGTACACTGAGGTTCCGGGCACGGTGCCCCCGCCTGCCCCAAGGCCCCAGTCCAGTGCCCCTCCTTCCAGGGGTCTTCTCTCGAACCTCCCTCCTGCCTTTGGCACCCACGTTCATCTCTGGCAGTCCCACCCTCTCTCCAGACATCCCTGCCTGGCACCACTGGCCCTCTCCCAGGTGCCCTCAGGGTGCAAGTCCCCTCCCCTACTGTTCACACCCTGAACCCAGTCCTGGACGCCCCTGGGAGAAGGTGGAGGGTGACCTCAGGCTGTGCCTTTTCTGCTGCACCTCTGGGGACCGAGCCCCCTTTTACTGCATGGCCTGTTGCTGACTTTGGTGGTAGCCTTTGTGTGAGGCATTGATGAGTCCTTCCTTGTGGCCTTTAGGCTTTTCATGAGGCCAGTCCCAGTGGCTGGGTTGAGGTTTGGGGGTGTGTTGGGAGTATGTCTACGCTGCCCTTAGAAAGCTTCAGGATTGCAGGTTTTGTGTCCTGTGCTAGGGTTTGGGGATCCACTAGCGTGGGGTGCTCTTGGTGATGAAAGTGGAGTTCCCTCTAGTGGAAATAGAACACCGTGCACTACCCTATGCTTACATCCCTCCTAGTTTCTACCTGTCAAGTCTCCTCATGCTTGGAGAGCCAGGGGCAATGCTGCCGCTTCCAGGAAGCCTTCCCTGACACCCAGGCAGGCTCCTGCAGTACCCACCCTCCTCTGTATCTCTCTTTTGCGGGTAATCTGTGAGACCAGAACAGTGGGCTGTCCCGCCACGGAGCTGCTTGCCGCTACCAGGGCCTGCACCCTGGGGTGGGCCAGCTTGGGGCTGCCCTCTTGCTGTCTGCAGGCTGTGTGGGCCCCTAGAAGACATGGCCCAGTGTGACCAAGGGTTGAGTGAGGGAGGGCGTTTGTGGGGGTGGGGGATGCTCTCAGTCATCACCCTGCAGCAGGTGGAGTGGCCCCTCACCCCTCCCTGTCCCATGTCATTCTTTCCCTCCTCCTTCCATGCAGGGAGGCAGGTCCTAAAGCATTTGCAGCTGATAACGCTCAGCCTTGGCCTGGCTGTGCCTCCCTTGGGGTCCGTGCTGGGAGGGTCAGTGTTGAGCCTCGTCTTCCCCACAGATTGGGGGCTTCTTGAGGCAGGGGCAATAGCATCGCCTCTTCTGGATCTGTAACGGGTGGTAGGTCTTGGAGGCTGGGGACCCGGCGGTGGGAGGTCGGCTGGGGTAGCAGGAAGCAGAGGGACAGAGAGAGAACAGGGATGATTAAAGCTCTCCTCCTGGCTGAGCTCAATGCTTGTGCAGCTCAGGCTTTGCTTCCTCCAGGAAGTCTTCCCTGCTTTCACTCCCCAAGTTCAATTTGGTGCCCACAGGCTTCCAGAGCACCTCATGCTTCTCTCTACTGCTGTGTTTCCCCTTTGGCCTTGTTGTCTCTCTCCATGTGCCGTGAGCTCCTGGAGGGCCAGGTCCGTGTGGCTTGCCCCTTGTGTCCCGAGCAGTGTTTCCAGGCACACAGTAGGTGCTCAGTAAATGCGAAATGGATGAATGAGTGGTAGAGGGAGCCAAACCAGAGGAGCCAAATACGGCAGTAGGGCCAAGGCAGCCGTGGGAACCAGCGGTGGGGGAGAAGGCAGATGTTGCAAGAGTGAGGAACAGAGAGGTGCCAAGGGAGAGGGCCTTGGATGGCCTTGGGGCCTTGGTGGGGTGTGCGGGGCTGGCTGGGCAGTGGGCCTTAGTACCTGCCTGCCCATCAGCACAGGGAGGTGGTGCCTAACCTTTGCCCTCGCCCATGCAGTTGGGGAAAGCTCGGAGCTGTCTCCCTCCAGTAGGGCCAGTCTGTGGCCCAGGCTGTAGGGAAGCAGATTCTGCAGGACAAGACGGGGCCTCTGGGGCGGGCAGAGCTCTGGCCCCAGTAAAGTCAGGGCGGAGGTGGGAGGAAGGTCCTCAGGTGTCTTTGAGACGCTGACCCCTTTGTCTTTGAAGCCTGCTGCCTGGTTTCCTTTTGGCGTGTGCCAGCGTGGGCCCGAGGAGACACGGGGAGTGAGAGGGGAGATGTGGATGTGGGGAGAGTGTTCAGAATGTAAAAAGCAGCAGGAGAACACTCCTGGAATCCAGACAGCATTTGTCACAGCCATCACGCCTCTTTTCCAAACAAAAGTTCCTCTGTGGACGGGTCTCAGGCGTCCGGGACTCTCGCCCAGCTCCTCTCCCGCGTGGCCGCTGGGTGTTTCCTTACATCGTGCCGCGGAGGGTTCAGAGGTTCACTGGGGCAAGGCTGGCCTGGCATGAGCTCTTCCTTCTGTTCCTCAGCACGTCTGGAGCGGCTGACCCTTCCTGACCCCGTAGCCTTCAGTCCAGCTGTGGCGCCTCGGTCTGGACACATCAGTCTCTCCAGGAGACACGGCGGGCAGTGCGTCACTTCCCAACCCCCGGGCAGTGTGAGGGGCGGCCAGCAGGTCCTCGCACGCCCCAGCCCACCTGACGGGGAGGCAGAGGGCCTCACGCCCTTGGCCTCTGACCCCAGCCCTCTCCCCTGGGGAGGAATGTGGTTCCTGGAGCGTCTCCCAGCCAATCTAGAGAGGATTCAGGGAGGAGTCCTAGGGTGGGAGGGCATGATGGAGGTTGCTCTCTGTAGAGAAGAGACCGTGGCCAGAAGGGACCATACCTCAGGAATGGGGGAGAAAGTTCCTTCCACTGTAGTGTGAAGTTCTCTGTTCCTCGTAAGTATGAGAAAGCCAGGGAGGTGGTGAGGACTGTGGAGGAGCATTTCTGTGCTCAGACTGGCCTGATGGGATCCTGGCTCTGCTCTTTAAGACGTTTGTGCCTCAGTTTCTGCACCTGTAAAATGGGGATGTTATAGTGCTTGCCTGCAGGGTGATTTTTATGAGTCACTTAGATAACGTGACATGACAGAGTTGGCATCTAAAAAACCAATGGCCATCATCGTTATATTCTATGGATAGATTCTAAAAAGTTCCAGTGAAATTGCTGGGCTGGTTCTGGAGGCTTTGCTCACGGGAATCGCTGTGTGGGGTCTGTTCCCAGGCTGCAGTGTCCCTGGGTGCGAGCGTTCATTTGTCCATGAGAAGGTGGTGGAGGTGGAGGAGGCCGGGTGGGACTCGGCCTTCGCACTCAGGCCAGGCCTCACCGTAGGAGTGGGGGCAGCTGGCTTGGAGCCTCTTCACCTGTCTAGCGGGTACAATCAGGGGGCTTTGCAAGAATGAGATGCAGAAATGGCTGAAAGGCCTGACAGACAGATGCAGGCTCTAATAAAGGGTTGCTGCACTTTTCCTTTCCTCTGTAGGGTGTGCTGGGCTTGCCCACCTGCCCAGAAGCGGCCCTGGGCTCTGGAGCTGCTTCCCTGCCTGGAGCGCGTGCCCTGGGCTCTGGAGCTGCTTCCTTGCCTGGAGCAGGTGCCCTGGGCTCTGGAGCTGCTTCCCCGCCTGGAGCTCATGCCCTAGGCTCTGGAGCTGCTTCCCTGCGGGGGAGCGGGCAGGCCCGGCTGCTTTGGAGCAGATTTCCTCCTGCAGCACTGCTTGGGGCCCCTGAGGAGGTCGCGGGGCACGGTGGGCTCAGAGCTCTTCCAAGGTAGAGCAGAGTGTGAGGCCAGGGCCTCGGTGCACCGAGCAGGCGTGGGGCGCACAGGGGAGACTCTCGCCCGCGCCGCACCACCGTCTGGCGCCGGAGGCCGAGCACGTTCAGTGGGGATGTTTTTATCCTCCATCGGCCTCTAAGGAGCCAGCCCCCCTCTCCCCGTCTGCTGCTGGTGAGAGGGTCAAACAATTATGGGTCTCCTCATTTCCAAACCAACTGGGAAATTAAGTCGCATCTCCATCAGAGCACTATTAGTAATTTTCAAGAAAGAAGTAATTGAAAGAAACTTTTTAATACCCTCACCAAATTGGCATGGGGCATGGGAACCACACGGGCTTCTCCCCACCTCCCCCCCGGCCCCCCCCCCCCCCCCCCTACCGTCTTCTCTCCAGCAGACCCCACCTGGCCCGGCTGCCTGGCCTGGGTCACTGGGTCCCGCTCGGGCTCCACCACCGGCTCCTGCTCGCGAGCTGCCTGACCCTCCAGTGCTGCTCCACTCGGTACCTCTTGTTCTTCACCTGGAAACAGAGGTGGTCCAGTTCCCCTTCACCTGGCTGTCGGGAGGTGTGAGGGAGGTGACACCCAGGAACTGCTGGGCCCTGTGTCAGGCGTGTCAAAGGGCTCAATGACTGGTGGCCGCGCTTCTCCTGGTGATGCTGGCACCACCGTCAACCGTCACTGCCACTACCTCCGTCATGCTGCTGGGTGCTGCTCAGGGCTCAGTCCATGCCCATTGTGGCACTCCTGGGACCCAGATCCACCAGGCACTTCTCTAAACTCCTTTACTCCCGTCTCAACCACGTATTTGGCGTTTCTTTATGAAAAGCTGTGGCGTCACTTGTGGTGGGATAATATTACTAATGCTCAGGCCTTCACTGAGCGTTGGCTCTGTGCTCAGCCCTCCCATGCATCATTCTACCAGTGCCACACAGCTGCCTATCCCCACTTACAAGGAAGACCCTGCAGCTCCGAGAAGCGAAGGGACTGGCAGAGCCAGGGCTCTGGGCAGGCCCACTGAGTGTGGCTCCAGGGACCCCCGTGGGGCTCCGGGTGCTGACGTTGGGCCTGTTTAACTGCATGTGACGTGATGGGCTTTCCGGCTGCTGGAGGGTGGAGCCCACAGAACCCGCTGCTTCAGACGGGCTCCATCTACGCAGGGACTTGTGGGACAAGTCCTCCGCTGCCTTTGGGGTCAGGCCGACCAGGTTGCTTAGCTGTGTGACACAGACTCTCTGGTCCCTCTGCACCTGTTTCCTCACAAGGAATGGAGGTCTTGTTCCTGCCTCATGGGCTTGTCATGAAGATGAAATAACAGTAGCCGCTTGAATCATGCCTGGACCTCGAGAGCGTTCTGAGTGGCTAGGATCAGGAGAGCTGAGAGGAAAACCCAGGGCTCTGCCTCATCCCCGCAAGGGTGGGGTCCCCCGTCCCTGGGCGGATCTGCCAGCCCCTTCTCCGCCTGCCACCTGAGGCTAGATGAGCTCATTCCTTGCACCACGCCCCCAGAGCCCCTCCCCAGGCCTGGGGCAGTGCTGCCTGGACCTTGGGGCCTGGGTCTGCCTGCCCACAGCAGCCTCCCACATGCCTGTGGGGCCCAGCGGGGTGCATCCTCCCTATGTCCCTATGGCTGTGTCCCCATCCCGCCCCCCCCCCCCCCCCCCCCACACATTAGGACACGCTTGTCTCGGGGGGGGGGGGTCTCAGGAGAAGTCAGCCAGGAACATTTGACAAATGGGTAATGTACTTGGGGGAGCTACACGGGGGTCCCCCATTCTTTTTGCTGTTCATTCATTCGGTCAGAAAATTGGAAGGCTTCTCCGAGGCTGGTGGGCCTTATTCCTGTGGCTTCTCAGTGATGAGGAGACATACGAGGGTTCCTCATTGGGAAATGACCCAATAGCACAGCAATCTGTGACAGGAAGTAGCTCTCCCCTCCCGCAGAGGCCACCTCCTGCCCCCAGGGTCCACTCTGACTTCGGAGCCCCCCTCAGCACCGCAGCTTGGTGTCTGGCGCTGGCGCCCACAGCTAGTGTTGGTTGAATGAATGGGCGCATCCATAGATGGAGGAATGGAGGGAAATCAGGAGCGGCTCCTGGGCCTTGGGCATGCGCTCAGCCCTGGGGGCTTCTGCAGCCACGGGGGCAAGAGCCAGCAGACCCTCGCTCGACAGCGAGCCCACGGCCAGTGCTGGGCCGCCAGCACTGCCTGAGTCCAGTGGGTTCTCTCTGCTGCAGAGTGAAAGGTTCCAGGGCTCCCGATTCTGGGGCCTAGTGGCACCCCTATAAACTCAGGGCCATGTGCGTTTAGCCTGTTCTCTGGGAAGTTGTCTGAACGAAGCTCCTGACCCTGACCCTGGAGACCTGGCCCAGCCCTCCCAGTGCTGGGGGATCGTCCCTGCCTGTCTGGGGACAGTTCAACACCAGGTTTGGCTGCTGCCAAGGCAGATGTAAACCACGTGGATGCTGAGATCTGGTGCTCGCCTCCCGGGAAATTATTGCCCTGAGTTATAGAAGGAACTCAGAGACTTGGCCCTGTGATGCTCCTGTGTACGGGTGCACGCGAGCATGTGCGTGTGTGTGCTGCTAGGTGAGTGTGTGCCTGTTTGGTGTGCATGTTATGTGTCACTGTATTTGTGAATGTAGGAGTGTGTCTATGTTACTGTGTGTGTGTGCATGCATTTGTTTGTGAGTGCATTTCTGATTATGCACGGGTTTTGAGTGCGCGGCCTTGCCTGTTTGGGAGTGTATGCCTGATTGTGCATGGGATTTGAGTATGTGGGTCTTCCTGTTTGGGAGTGTATGTCTGATCGTGCACGGGTTTTGAGTGTGTGAGTCTTCCTGTTTGGGAGTGTGTGTCTGACTGAGCATGGGTTTTGAGTGTGTGAGAATGTGTGGAGGTTTGAGTGCACACACACAGCTTCTGTAAGTCCACATGGCTGACCAGTGGGTGCCCATGTCTCCTGTCCATTCCCTTTGGCCCTGCAGAGGGAGGGGGCTGCCTGGAGCATGCTGGTTTGAAACCAGCTTGGCCAGGGCTCCTGCTGGGTCTTAGAGACCTGGGAGGGTGGGGTGCCCAGGACTTGGCTGGAAGCCCTGAGAGCCTGGCCTTTGATATTTGATCTGTGGCCCATGATGGCGCTTTGTTGGTGGGAGGGAGCATCGAGGGTGTCTGTGAATCGCTGGGACCCTGAACGCATGGTTGGGCAGGCCCCTTTCTTCCCCTGGTCAGGAGGCTCTACCACACAAAGTGGAGGTGAAAACATCTCACCATGCCTTTCCAACTCAAGCAGGCTCCGTTCCCCAGGCTGCAGCCCCTGATGGTCCGACTTGAGGTACCACTCATGCTGTATTCTGGTTGGTGCCAAATTCGCATAGAGTACACTCTTTGGTACCTGCTGGAATTGTGCAACTTGGTGGCCCCATCTGAAGCTTCCTGACTCTCCACTTCAATGTTCCCAGCCCCCTGGACCAAACACTCACGTCCTCTGTGCTTGCTAATACTGGCTTACTGTTGGCCTGTCCGCCTGCCGCTCACACCCTCCTCCTCTCCAGGCCCTTGACTGGCCAGCTTCTCCTGCTGGAATGCCTCCCCTGCCCTGTCACCTTCCATTCCATGATCCACCTCTGGGCCCCCTGGGCACGGCTCCAGTGTTGGTGACCGTTTACCTGTCTGTCTTTCCAGCTGGACCAGGGGCGCACTGAGGGTGGTGAACAGCCCTTCTCTGGGTCCTGGCTTGTGCCTGGTACAGACATGAAGGCCTCCAGGAGTGTTGGTGAGTGACCGAGTGGCACTGGGGAGGGCTCCGCATTTGGAACATCAGTGCTGGAGGATGGCCACGTGCTCTCCGCTTCCTGATGGGCAGGCGATCTGAGGCAGGAATGATACGTGGAGGGGCCTGGGTGCGAAGTCTGGCCTGCCCCTCTCCTGCTCTGTGGTCTTGGGCAAGCTGGGATCCTGTTTCCTCGGCTTGAAAACGGGGCTAGGAGCCCTCAGTGTTGTGTGGCTCAGGAAGGGTCACCGATGGGCCGTGCTCAGCAGTGTGCCGGGTGCACGGTGGGCGTTCTCTAATAATAATAATAATCGCAGTAGTAATAATCAGGGCTCAGCCATCGGTGCTGACTCCACCTGCCTGACAGGCTGCTGGGACTAGATGGAAAGAGGCCTCCTAGTAAGCCCACCATCCTGTCCACACCCCTTACACTCCCACCTGCTGAGTCTGAGTTAATCTTTGGAGCCCAGACCCTGGTTTGTCATGCTTCTCTGCCCTGCATGCCCAGGCCCCGAGCCCACCAGGAGTCCTCGTGCTGCCTGGCCACATATGGCTCCATGGCAGCGAATCAGAGAGAGTCTTTTGGAAAGCATGCCCGAGTGAACACACAGGGCAGCCGTCCAGTCCTGACACGGGGGGCTGCTGCTGGGCTCTGCGTGAGTCCTGCTCCTCAAGGTCGTCAGCCTCTCCATGTGCGCTCGCGCGAGGAGGCGGGCTGGACCGCAGGGTGGTGGCTGGCAGCCTCGGGCCAGCACTCAGGCGGGTGCCTGGTCCTCCACTGCCCTTCCCTGCATCCGTGGGCCAATCCGCGAAGGTTTAGGGGTGCCTCCTGTGTTCCGTGTCTGCTGGACTCAGGCGATAGAGCCACACGGTGGGACAGCGCTGGACTTGGGGCTGACTCTTGCTTTGCCTGTCACCAGCTCTGTGACCTTAGGCAAATGGCTCCATATTTCTGAGCCTGAGCTTCCAGGTTTGTAAAATGACCAGGTGAGGCTGGCTGGTTTCCAAGGGCCCTTCCTTCCAGCCTAGCGTCCTGTGAGTCTAAGGGGTAAATCGGGGGCCTGTCCCTTTCTCAGAGACATTTGCATTCTCCTTGAGAAGACAGGACATGTGCTGCCCGAAGCACAGGCCCTGGAAGAGTGGGTTGGATGAGTGTAGCTCAGACTGCTGCTATAGTTGGGGGCCATGAGTCCTTGGGCAGGTGCCCGGGCCGTCTTGGGGGACCTTCTGCCCATCCCAACGGTAAGCTGCCTGATGCAGACCTTCTGTGCATTCAGCTGCTCCGCCAGGCGCTGAGTCTTCTTCCTTCCAGAAGGCTGCTGGGCTTGCCGGCCCGGCATCCTCAAAGTTACAGGGAGGGAGGAAGCTGGCGTAGGAGTGCGCCGTGTGGCCCTGCCCTCTCTGTCCCCATCACATCCCCGAGGAGGACCTCCACGTTGCTTGCAGACTTCACTCTCATATTTTATGTCTCCAGTGCTTGGATTTCTGTACCTGTCTCCTGCCTGGTGTCCCTGCTGCCCGGCCACCCTCGTCTCTGCTCTTGTCTCCAGAGTGATCCGTGTCACATGTGGCCATGCCACACCCTTGCTTACATGCTGTGTGGCCCACATGCTCAGATGGAGGGTGGGTCTGTCTCCCGTGCCAGGGCGGCTTGATTGGGAGAGGCTGTCTGACGTCCTGCGTGAGAAGGACCCCGAGGGCCGCTGGGGAGAAGTGCCGTGATGATTAGCAGTGTCCGCCATAGATCAGGAGAGGTGTTGGCGCTCTTGGTCTCGTGCAAACCTTGGTACAGGATAGTGTTCATGCCTCTGGTAACGCCCACGGCCTCCCTCCTTTGGGGAGCCTTCCCTTCCTCTCTCCACTCCTTCCCCAGCTCCCAGAGACTCAGGTCCTGTTCTACAATTCATTACTGTCGCCTTGTCCTTTGCTTCCACGAAGCAAAGCCTTCTGAGAGTCCGGGCCACATTCACTTTGTCATCCACAGGGGCTGGTCGGGCACTGAGCACCTAGCATACATTCAGTAAATGACAGAGTGAATGTTTTACTGGAAACAGTTCATTCTGAGTCCCCAGGAACACCCATGTGGCCAGTTCCAGGCTGAGCCATAGGAAGGAGCCGTGTGGGGCCCATGAGGCCTGGCCTCAGGCTCCCAGGCTCCCAGCTCCAGGTACCCACCACCTGCCACATGGTGGGGAGGGGAGATCACTATCTGCTGCCATGGAAAATGGTGCAGAGTCTGTTTTTAATAATTATAAACAAACCATGCACAAAGTATTAATGTGGAAAGTTCAGGAAAGTATAAATGAAGATGGAAAAAGGCCATCAACAATGCCATTCATTATCCAGCAACAACTAGTGGCAACAGGGACATCTCCTTCCAGGACCCCTCCTCCAGGATGCCACCTTGGTTAAGATATCCAGCTGCATTTGCCACTGTGCATCCTGGATTTTTTCACTTGATATTTTAACAGAACCCCTTCCCATGTTATTAAATAAGTCTGTAAATGTTATTTTCAGTGATGAATGTTCCATCATTTGGACAAGCTGTGATTAGTTAACCATTCTTTTGGGCCATTTGGAGTTGTTCTCAGTATTTTGGAGTTCTGCACTTTTCTGTGACTTTTCTGTGGGGTCTCTCTGGGGGGTAGGGAAATGTAAGTGGAACAAATGGGTCAGAGTGGGAATGCTCTTCAGACCTGGAGAAAGTTTTTATGCTACTTTTGGGGAAAAGGTGTGAGAGAGATGGTCTCAGAGTGTAGACCTGTGGAGTCAGTTACTGAGTTAGGACGTCAGCGTGCCTGATGGCAGGCGATGCTCTGAGACTCTGCTTTTCTGGAAAGGACAGGCACAGCCTGCAGCTTGAGTAGGGAGGGATCCAGCATTCTGTGTGGCATCCTGTCACCTGTGGTGACAGCTTAGGCAGCCTGGGTGGATGCGGCATGTCAGATGGGAAAGCCCTCTGTGTGTCTCGCCAGGCTGCTCAGGGTGAGGCACTGACACGTTCCTGTCCACTGCTCGTGGATGCCATGCCAGCCCCCCACGGCTGTCTGCCACCATACTCACCCCTGGCAGGATGCCCTCCGTGCCAGGCGGGGTGTGGTTGGTGCCACAGAGAGCTGATAAACACCACTTGTCCACTGTGCGGCCTCCAGGAGCCCCTGATGCGTGCGTCTGCCTTCAGGGGTCTCCCAGTTGGCATGCGGTGGGGGAAGTGGCCGCATTGACAGCACTGCCTGTGCAGGGGCCGTAAACACTGTGTTGCGGGTGGCACAGCTTCCAGGCGCAAAACAGAGCATCCGCCTTTGTGAAGGAGGAGATGAGTTTTTACGGGGTGTCGGAGGCCCGTTAGGGGTGTGCTGGGGCTGGGCTCCTGACCAGGGGCGCTTCGCCCTCCTTCCTTCCTGGCCTCCTCCTTTCCCTGCGACCCTTCCTCCTATCTCCCACCACTGTTCGCTTACAAGCGTCCTAATTTTGAGGAGAGGCGGCAGCCTCGTCAGTACAATCTGATGATTTGAAGAGCATCATAAGCTCCTTTGACATCGGGCATGGGTGGAGGGCTCCCCTGCTGTCTGCCCAGATCCTAACCCTGGGCCAGCCTGTGCCAGGCCCTCAGACACATCTGAGAGAGAGGCGTGAAAGATGCATTGCTGAGAAATCCGGCAGCCGTTGTGTGCTTTTGAGGTAAAGACCGTACTTCCTTTTTTTTAATAACTGCTTTATTGAGGTATAGTTCACATACCATCAAATTCGCCCTCTTACAATGTACACTTCAGTGATTTTTAGAATATTCACAAAGTTGAACAACCATCACCACTATCTAATTTCAGAACATTTTTATCACCCTAAAAAGAAACCCTGTACCCAGTTAGCAGCTAGTCCCCATCCCTTGGCAATCACTAACCTACTTTCTAAGATGACACCTTTTAGTGTGTGTTTATTTGCAGAAATTCCTAGATGAGAGGTCAAATATTGATAGCCCTTAGATTAGGCCTATACTGTGTTTTGAAACTCATGAAACTTGAAATAAAATCCCCATCCCTGACTCTGTTGAGAGTCCAGCACACCGGCCCTCATCCTTGCATGGGAAGAGCCAGCCAGACAGGAGCAGAGGCTGCCTGCTTTCCACCGTGGGCCTGCGCGTTCCAGTTTGCCACAGTCTTCACCACTCTCTATTGCCTCTGGCCTGGGCTGCTCCCCTGTGTGACCCTGTAGGCGTGGGAATTAGCAGTGCTTGCCCTAGATCTCTGCCTCCTCTAGCAGATGGCACACTGTCAGCTATTTCCTGACCTTTGCACCCTAGATTCTGTTCTGTTATGTGGCCCACTGCTCACGTCAGGGCTCCCGTGAGAGTTCACCCAACTCTTGCCAGGCGTAAAATCTGTTTTCCCAAGAGCAGGTCTGTGTGGGATGTCAAGGAACTAACCTCCATGCCCAATTCTGAGCGTGGAAATGCTGTCCATGCCTAGACCGGCATATGTCAGGGCCTAGCTGTCCTGCTCTCTTCCCCGCCTGCCACCTGCCCTCCCCTTCCGTGACACGGCTTCCACTCCTTGCTGATCCAAGCTTTGTGTAGACATGAGCCCGCTTGGCCTCTCGAGCCGTTTAACCTGCTGTGATTGAAGCTGTGGCAATTAAATTTTAATTGAGATGCACGCCGCTTAGGCAGACACAAGACAGCTACCGCTATTGCTAATTAATTTTCTTCAGAAATGACAACGTTTAATAATTATGCTCCGTGACGCTTGTGTTATTTATATACTTTACCTCTTCTGGTGCCGTTTGGTGGTCTCCATTCAGACGTAGCGGGTGGTATTCTCACGCTTGCCCAGCGCGATGGCTGCAGGTGTGAGCAGACGCTCACGCTCCATGAGTGGGCAAGAGCACCTTCATGGTGCTGGAGGTGTGGTGTCTGCCTTGGGGAGTGGGGGCACCTTGCTGCCTGTGCCCTCTCATCCAAATGCCCAGGGCTTCTCTGGCTAGGAGTTCTGATCCTCTGAGGCAGGAGAGCAAAGCCATAGAGAGCCTGGGATCTGAGTAGCTGTAGACTTGGGTTGTAAGTGTGAATTTGGGCCAGTCGCCCCAGCTTCCTCCCCTTAAACTGGGAGACCCTCGGGGAGACTGTGGGAATGGCCAGATCACAGATGGGATGCTGGCCCGGAGCTGGCCCAGGGGACCGGCTGCAGCTGGGCTGAGGCAGAGGCATGCCAGCACATGGAATAGCAGACCTGACCCTTCTCCTAAACTCCTGTCACCCAGTGTTCCATGGCCCTTGGCCCTTGGACCCTGGGCCTTTATGTTCTCGCCCAGGCAGGTCCAAATCCTCTCTTTGGCTCAGCTCTGCTTGGGGCTAGGACTGTCCTCTCAGCCAGACAGCGCCCCAGCAGGCCCTCTGAGATGGGGACTGCACCCGGTGCTGGTTTTCCAGCGATGGCAGCTCCTGAACCCAGGCCACCTCCGTCAGGTGCCCAGTCAGGTGGGGGAGAAGGCACTGGCATTGAGCACCTGCTGGGCTCTAGTTTGACACATAGCAACACATTGAATCTTCCCAGTGCAGGTTATGTTATGCTCAATTTCCAGAAGAGGGAAACTGAGGCTCCTAGAGGCTGGGTTACACAGCTTATAAGAGGTACTGTTGACTTGGGAATCCAGTTCTGGCTGACTCCTTCCACTGTGTCACCTTTTCAGGGGAGGTCTGGTGGGGACTGAGAGGCCTGCAGCCTCAGGCCCTGGGGAGGGGCTGGATGGGGTCAGGACCCCGTGTTGTTGAGAAGGTCGGACAGGTGCATGGGAGTGGGGGTCAAGGTTTCTGGAACCTAGGGCTCTGGTCCAGGACGGTCTCTGGTGGTGGGTCATGGAGATGTTGGTGAAAGGTGGGGCCTCACTTCTAGGAAACATCTGTGGGCCGTGTGCATGTTTGTGTCCCAGTTATGGGGCTCCCCCACTGCCTCTCGAGGCACCTGCTGTGCTGGGATGTTGGCCATGCTCTGTGCCCCTTTTTGGGGAGAGAGAGAAGCCCTGGTGCACCTGTGGCTGTGTGCTGTGGGCTCATCTGACACAGGATGGATGGTGATGAGGCCTCAGGGATTTGGGATGGGTGGTCAGGCGCCACAAGGCAGCTCTAGACCCCAACCTACCTTTCATTTCCTTGTCTTCCCTCCTACCCTGGGTCCTGCATATGCTGTGAAGGGAGGGCCGGGGCTGGGAGTATGTGATGAGTTTTGGTATGGTCCTGCTGTGCAGCATTGGGAAAGTATCTTCTCCTCTCTGGGTTTCAGGTCCTCATCTGTAAGAGAAGGGGTTGGGCTAGAGGCTCCACAGGTCCATTTTAGTTGGGAAATACTAGGTTGTGAGCTGGCAGTGTGATGTTGAAGACAGAGGGGGGTCGTGAGGCCTGATGAAGGAGTTGTGAACCGAGGTGCATTCTAGAATGGGAGAGAGACTGCATTCACTCCTTCAGAAAATCTGAAGGAGACCTCCTCTGGGAGCCCACCCAGCCATGGGGTCTGTGCTGAGGGTTCAGAAGTGACCAATGCAGTCCCAGCCCCAGGTTGCCATTCTGGGAAGGTGGGTCCCCTGTCAGGGTACCAGGTGTGTGCTGGAGGCCTGGCTCTGCCTCCTGGCCTCCCAGGGAAGACAGACAAGAGTAGGGAGTGCCCTGGCCCACCCACTGGCCCCAGTGGGTCTGGTGGCTGGAACAGGCAGGTTCCCAGCATTCCCAGCAGACTCCTGGCCCTCCTTAGGCCCTGGGCCTGCTCCCTGGCCCTAGACATGCTTGCATGGGGCGGGGGTGGCATCTGGTGGGGGTTGGGCACAGCCAGTGAATCTTGGGCGGAAGCTGGGTCCTGCGGATGGGAGGGTAGGCTACAGGGGGCCTGGCCAAGACCCCGGCCTCTGATCCCCAGTCTAGCCTACCTCTGTGTGAGCAGGAAGCTGTGAGTTCCAAGGAAATGGTGGGGTGTGGGGGCTGCAGAGCCTGGGGCTGAGGCGGGTGGAGGCATCTTGGCAGATGTTCTCCCCAAAGGGGCCAGAAGCGTTCGTGGGGGCGTGAGGGAAGGGGCCAACCGGTGGGGGCCAGCCTGTGTGTGGGTGGGGCTGGGGACCCAGGGGACTGCCTCTTCTGCCCCTGAGCCAGGGCCTCTCCCACCCGGAAACCCCCTCTTCTCCCAGCCAGGAAGCTTCTTGCCCCTGAGGGGCCTTACCCCACCTCCGCCTCCACCCCGGCAGTGAGCAGAAGCTCTGTCGGCAGAGAGGGACCGTGGTGTCCAGCACCGGAGCCGTGCTGTCAGGGGTGTGTGTGTGAGTGCATGTGTGCGAGTGCAGATGAGTGTGTGGCTTTATGAGCATGTGAGTGTGTGTCAGTGATAGTGTGAGTGTGTGGTGTAAGTGTGTGTGAGTGAAGTGGGAGTTTCTGAGTATGTGTGAGGGAGGGGGTTGTAGGCCTGGGTGCTGGAAGGAGGGAGGGAGGGCAGGTGCTCTCTGCCCCACAGGGTATCTCTGGAGCGTGGGCTTGGGACAGGCCTGGTGGGGGGCCCTGGGACCTGCAGACCTGCGCCTGCATAGCCTGGGGTTGGGGGCAGGCGGGGAGCTTGGCAACAGCTGGAGAGAGAACTTGGTGTTCTTGGCAGATGGTTCCTTCAGGTGGACGCCCTGTTCGGAGGCAGTGGCGAGTGTGGGGTGTCTGAGCTCAGCAGGAACAGGGTGGTGACAGTAGAGACTCTTGGGGTGTAGAAGCTGCTGGGGGTCGTGGGGCAGGCAGCTCTCCCGGGCAGGGCCGGGCCAGGGCAGGTGTGAGCTGGAGGCCTCGGCCGTTGGGTCAGCGTGGTGCTGATGCTGTGGGACTGGACGGGTTCGGAGGAGGGATGGTGGCCAGGTGCCTGCCGACCGCGCTGCCCGGACCCTGGCCTCAAGTTTCTCCTCCCGTGGCTGTGGCTGTGAGCCGCACCTTCCCTGTTGAGAGACGAGATCCTCCGAGGGCCGGCTTGGCCCCGGCTGGCGCGGGTGCTGGGCCTCCTCCTGCTGTCACGGGGCGCCCGTTTCTTGGGCAGCTCTTGGGTTTCCTGGCCATTCCTTGGTCTCTCAGAAGCATCTCGTGGGCAGCTCCTCACACTCTCCCACCATCTGGTACTCAGGCTGCTCCTTTCGTCGTCGGGATTCCGTCTCTGCCGCACGTGCCATTGCCCACACAGCTGGAGAAAGTAATTTGGGGAGCCAGGCGGGCTGTGTGCCCTGTTCCCCCGGGCAGGGGACACAGGGCCGGGCCGAGCCCTGGGCTCTGTGGTGCCTCAGGAGGGCAGTGACAGGGCGGTGAACAGTGGGGTCTGTGTGCTCTGCTACTCCTGGGGCATCTGAGGGGCAGGCGATGGGAGCTCAGGTCGTACACGTGGCCGGTGCGGGAGGTTGCCTCAGGACCTGTGTTTAGTGGGTGTGTCGCAGGCAGGGGGGCATGGCCAGGGGCCTTCCACGTAGGCCAGGTGAGATGCTGGAGAGCTGGCACCCCTCGCCATGCAAACCCAGGGCCTCTGGCCTGCTCGTCCTGCTCTTCGGGGCTGTGACAGGGAAGCCGCCAGGTAGGGGTAGAAACACCAGAAGTTTTGTAGACTGTGCTCCTGGTTGTGCCTGGAAGTATTGGGTTGAACTAGAGGCAGGGCGGAGCCCTGGGGGCAGCCTGCAATGAGCTTGGGCACCTGGGCCACCAGCCCTGCCTGAGGGACGGGATGGAGGATGCTTCAGGGGAAATGGAAGGTGGAAAATCTGGGTTCAGAGGCCCCAGTGTGGCTGTCCCGGGAGCCAGGCTCTCAGGGCAGTGCATGGCCCAGGGAAGAACAGAAACTCCCCTCCCTGTACTCCCCACCCATGTCCATCCATGTCCCCCCCAGAGAATAAAGACCAAGGTGCTGTCCACTGTGCGCAGTCATATGCCAGTGCTGCACTGAGTACTTATGTGCACTGGATGTGTAAGGTATGTACTGACAGACAGACGGACACATCTCTACCCGATGAAGCCAGCACAGTTATCATTTCATTTTACAAATCAGCTCAGACAGTTGAGCAGTTTCTCAAGGTCCCCTCTGGAAAGGCCAGCGGGTCTCATTGCCTCCCAAGACAAGCTACGACCCATAAAATCCTCCTGGCCGTGGGTCTTGCACAGGAGTGTGTGTGAGACCCCGGCCAGCACTGGCCAGGGGGCCCAGGCCCTCCTGCAGCCAGTCCCTGGCTTCCCAGGCCCCTGCGGTCAGCCTCAAAACCTGCAGGCACTGAGCATGCTGGTGCTTGGAAGAAAAGTCCCACAGGGTCTGAACCCCTGCCTTGGAGAAGCAGTTAGGACACACCAGCCTGGACACTGCCCGGGAGATCTGGGGCCACTGTCAGGAGGGTCCAGACCCAATGTGTCTCCCACCCTCCCTGCCTAGCAAGAGGATTTAGACCCTTGTGGTTCAAGACTAGGCATGGTGGACATTTACTGAGGGCTTTCTGGGTGCTACACACAGGTCTGTGTTCCAACTCACCCTTTACGGGGGGGGAACTGATGGACAAGATAAGTCGACTTTCGAAGGGCACACAGCAAATAAGGGCAGGGCGGGGGTTCTACTCTGAGGCAGCCTGGTCCTAAGCCTTGCTCCTGACTGCCGTGCCCTCCTGCCTCCCCACGCTGGGACCTGCCGCCTCACGCTCCGTTCTTCTTTCCAAACCCAGCCGCGTGCAGGTCTGTGCTGTCTCGGGTCAGAGAGTATGTGTGTGTGAGAGCGTGTGTTTGAGTGTGTGTGTGTCTGTGTGTCTCTGTGTGTGTCTTGGGTGTGTTTGTGTTTGGGCAAGTGGGAATGAAAACAACACATACATCTTTTCCAGCCCAGTAGACATCACTGCATGGTGAAGGAATGTGGGTTCAGCAAAACATTTTTTTCTTCATAGTACGTAAACACCTTGGGGTTTCTCAGTTCTCAGAAAGGCATCTATTACTCAGGTCTTACTTAGCAGTTATCACGAAAAAGGAGGCCTGGTGTGAACACACACACACACTCCCTTTAGCAGCCAGAAAGCAGACCCTCCTGGAATTCAGATGAGGCAGATGGGTGGACACCAAAGTCTTAATTGCTGAGCTCTGGCTAGGAGGGTGGAGGCCACGCCAGCCCCATGCCATCTTCCATTCCTTCTTTCTGAGAAGCTGAGACAGCCATCCCCACTGACAGGCACGGTCCTGGCTGTCTAGCCCATTGCCGGATGGGAAAGAGGGAAGGGAGGGAGAGGGGAGGGGAGAGAGAGAGAGAAAGAGAGAGAGAGAGAGAGAGAAAGGAATGAAACAAGGGAAGAGAGAGAAGGGAGGGGGAAAGAGAGAGACAGACAGACAGACGACAGATGGAGGCAGAACCTGTGGAGTCTTCACAGGGCAGTGGGGTGCCTGCCGCGCACTCTGCTTCCCCAGCTGGAGAGGGAGCTTCCAGCGGGCAGGGGGCGTGGGATCTGCGGGGGAGGCTGAGTGGGGAGCCCGGGTGCCCTGCGGAGTAGATGGCATCGCTGTCAATTACAGACAGGAACTGCAGCTTGGACAGGGTGAGTCTCCTGCCAGGGTCCCCCAGCTGGTTAGTGGCAGTGCGGGGCCTAGGAGCCTCATCCGCCTGACTCTGGCCAAGCCGTCCCCTCTCAGTAGGAGGACGCTGTTCCCTTGGTCCAGGCACCCGTGGCCCTCTCTGATGGGCCCTCTCAGCTGAGCCTCTTCCATATACTCTGGGTGGCAGCAGCCTGAGTATCAGTGACTTGCCCTTCCTTCGACAGGAGTGACAATGATAGTGACACTTGCTGGTGGACCTGCCCTCCAGCCGCCCTCACAGCTGCATACCTCCTGCAGGGTTTAGAAACTGTAAGGTCAAGGCCTTGGCTCAGCAGAAGTAAAGTGTAGGAGCTTGTGGGGGACCCAAGGGCCATCTGGGATATGCCATTGGTTTGCCAAGTGTCCAGGAGCATTTGTGTCATGATGCCAAGGCTTGCTGTGTAAATCACCTTGATCTTATCACCCCTCTGCTCAAAAGCCTTCAATGGCTCCCCAGTCCCTTCACTATAAATCCCAGACTTCCTGGCCTGGCACATGCTCCCCCTCCCTGTAGCCTGGTCCCTGGCTGACTGGGCCCTGCCCTCTCTGTGCTCCTGCTCTCCAGCTGTCCCCTGCCACCTGCACTTCTCAGCACCCCGTCTCACCTTTCCCAACTGCTGCCAGGCGGTCTTGCTGTGAGTGCCCTGTGCGCAGGCTCCAGGGGTCCTTTCTGTCCCCAGGGCCCGGCCCACAGTCCTGGAGATGTGCCAGGGCCAGAGCCGGCAGCCGGGCCTTGGCTCCCTGCTGGTTCTTCCTCAGTGCCACTGCTGGGAGCTGCGCCCATGGGCTGAGGGGTCCAGCTCCACTAGACCTTGCCTCTCGGGTTCCCCGGTTTCCATGGGCTGCCATCAGCACCGGCTCCATCTCCCCACACCTTCCCTGCCGCCACGCTCCTTCCCTTCTCTCGGTGCCTCGGTTCCAGCGTGTAAAGCTCGTGGGGCCTGGAGGCCATCCTGTCTGACACGCACATCCTGGAGATGTGGAAACGGGCCCGGAGAGGGATGTGGCTTCTCTGAGCAGTTCAGGGCAGAGCCCGGTTCCCCGTCTCCCAGGGAAGCCCGGTGTCAAGCTTTCTGGAGGGTTTTCTCACCTGTTTCTGGGCAATGTTACAGTCTCAGGAGGCCAGTGTGGTAACCCTCACCCTACCTCTGCCCATGGCTGCCAGGCTGTCGGCTGACCACAGCTATGACGTCCCCATCTGTCCTGGGGCCTGGAGCTGGATCACCGTCTGCCCGGAGCCCCTGAGTCCTGAGGAGCTTTGACTTTTCACTCACACAGTTCTCACAGCCTCCGTTGGCCCTCGGCAGAAGCCTCTCTCTGCCACGGTTTCCTCGTCTGGAAAAGGAGACACTCGCTGTGCCTGCTTCTGGGGCTGTTGGGAGGATGAGATGGGAAGAGCCAAGTGCCCAGCAGAGGCCAGGCCTGCAGCTGCTGCCGCTGGCCGTCCTCCAGCCTCCCTGCCATCCCTGAGGGTCAGCCTGCTGAGTGGGGAGGAGTGTGGTAAGTGACCTCTGAGGAGGTGGGTGTCACGACTCCTGACGAGGACAGGGCAGGGGCTTTGGCGCCAAACCTGACCACACTGGCCCTGGCTCTGTGACCCTGGGCAGTTTACTGTCAGCCTCTCTGAGCCTCAGTTTCCTGGTCTGTAAAACGGGATCATCAGAGTGCCATCCTTGTGGGAGGTCGAAGTGAGGGGACATGTGAGGGACCCCTGTAAGAGAAGGGGCTCAGTCGGTGTGGATACCCCACCTCGGTTTTCCTCTGGGTATCTCAAAGCTGTCAGCATTTTAACAAAGCCTCTTGGAACCAGAAAAACAGAGCTCAGACAGAGAACCTCTTAACGGTGGGATTTCAGACCCGGGTGGGCGGGAGCCGCCGGGAGTTGCGGAAGGGGGGCGCCTGTTGGACGGAGCACTCACGCTTGCGTGGGAGGCTTGGGTTTGAGTGTGACGTCACTTCAGGCATGTTGCTGGGTCTTTCTGAGCGCAGTTTCTTCCCTGTGCGGTGGGATAAGGGTACCCGCCTTGCAGGTGCCCCCTGGCTGTGGATGGATGGGCACCGGGATGCTGGTGGCAAGAACAACGCGCTCAGTTTTGTTGTTGAGGGCCCTCCTTTCTCCCTTAGTGATTCTGTCATCCCATGGGGAGTGGGAGTGCAGTCCCCAAATGCATTATCCTTCTTGGCCTCCCCTCATTGGGTTCGGGAGAGGCATACCCAGTCCCCTTTGAGGAAGGAAGCACGGGATTTGTTTGTATCAGCTCCTGCCCTCTCTTCCCTGAACCCTCTCCACTCTGCCTTTGCCGAATCCTCTGCTTCTGTTCTAGCCCCTTCCACCTCAGAGAATGTGTCCATTCTTTCTCCTGGAAACGAGGAGGAGGTGCTGGGGGACGATGGGCAGGGGTCCCGAGGGTCCACCTCCACCTCGGAGGGGCTCGGCACAGGCCCTGCCTAACCTGGCCGTGCTCCAGGCGTCCTGGGGCCTCGGTCGCAGGCAAGGATGGTTCGATGGCACTGGCTCTGGTGTCTGGGTGAACAAAAGGAGAAATAAAGCAGCTCGCACAATTCTCGGCTTTTAAACATTTTCTTTGGGGACGACTGGAGGGAGCCTTTGGGAGAGGGGAGATGTAGAGGGAGTTGCTATCTCTTTGTGTTCTGGGGAGACTGAGACTTTAAAAGCTTCTTCAAAATATTTTTGATAAATTCGACTTATTGCTCCCCAAGATTTGGGGCCAGCCTGGGGCAAGGTCTCTGAGTCACAGCCTCCTCAGGAGGAATCCTTCAGCCGTCCCTCTGGAGGGAATCCTGGCCTCCGAAGGGGAGGGTCCTCGCTTCTGATGGGGAACCAGGCACCCTGGTGGAAGCTGGACCCCATGGGGTGTGGAAAGTGATCAGACCCCCAGGCTGCATCTGTGCTGCCTCGCTTCTCCCAGTCCTGGTTTCTGCTCTGTCAAGAGGGAGGTGGGGACAGTTCCGAGTGACATTGTAGGCAGTGAAGCTTGCCCTGGTGGACGCCGAAGGGTGAGTCCTCTCTGCAGGCGGAGGACCCAGGCGGGCAGACCCGCCTCCTCTGGCCTGCTGGGGTCGGGGCTCTGGAAGCAGCAGCCCCCTCATTCTGAGGCCCGGGGGTCTGCCCCTGGAACTGGCCGAGGACACAGTCACCTTCTGAGATTTCTCCCACACCCTTTTCCTTCATGGTCAGAAGTAAGGTTTGGTTTGTAGTTTCTCCTATTATTTTCTCTACAGTCATTCATAAAGAGCATTTTAATGGAAAAAACTGTATAAACTTTACATTAAAGAACATTGTCAAAAACCCAGCATCACCCCAAATCCAATCATCCTAACACAAGATTTTTTTCCTATAAATTGTCCGCCCCTTGTATATGTGGTTCGTTCTCCTAGTTGCATTTGTAGCCTGCGTCCCCCCTGGTTTTATTTTCACCCACCCTGTGAGCTCAAACACCTCTATTTCCATGTCTCTACAACAGTGACTCACGATAGTTGCATACTGCTCCCTTGTGCTGCTGTAAGACCGATGTATTCAAAACGTTCCCCTCCTGTTGGCGTGGAGGTTGCTGCCCGGGTTTTGCGAGTGTGGTAACCCTGAGGGAACAGCTGGCGCGTCCCTTATCTGTGACTGTCGGCGAGGCGGGCCCGGGCCCTAGCGGGTGTCTTCCTGCAGGGGTGGATTCCCAGCTGTCCCGGGGATGGCTGGAGTTCTGCTCCCCGGCAGATTCTAAAGCCAGACACCACTGAGCAGGCGCCTTTGGTTTAAGTCCTTCTGTGTGTGAGGGTGTGCGCTAGATGTTTTGTGGTTGTGAACTCATTCATAACAATCCTGCAACATCGAATTCCTAACTCCATTTTCCATCGAGAGATTCTGAGGGGAGGGGAAGCTGGGTCCACTTGCCCACAGTTTCCAGCAAGAGGCTGACCCAGACTTCGGATCCAGTGCTTCATTGCATTGCCTCGCTGATAGCATAAGGTAGTGAGCTCCCCATCCCTTGGGCGTATTCAAGCCGAGGTTAGATGATGGAAGTGTCTAGAATACTCTAGAGAGGGTTTCTCAACCTTGGCGTCGTAGACATCTTGGCTGGATAATTATCTGTCATGGGGGCTGTCCTGGTCATTGTAGGATGTCTAGCAGCATCCCTGGCCTCTAGCCCCTTGCTACTAGTAGCTCACTTTGGAAACAATAAAAAAAAGTCTCTAGATGTTGCCAAATGTCCCCTGGGGGGCAGATTCACCCCGAATTGAGAACAGTGCTGTAGGGGATTCCTGAGCCGTCCGGGAGGCTAGCTGCTGCATCTCTGAGGATCTCTGGGACCCCCACGAGGCTCCCTGCCTGGCAGGACCCGTTGGCACACTGTGTCCCCATCAATGGGTAGGTGATTGGAGGGCCCAGGCCTGGCGCCATCATGGAAGGAGTCATGGGCTCCAGGCTAAGGGGGAGGCCTGGCTGTCTATTCCACGTGCAGACCCAGAGTTGGGGGACACAGTCTCACAATCATCAGACGTGCCCCAGGGTGGGGAGCCTTGCTCCCACTAATGACTGCGGTGACATCCTGTGACCAAGGGGCACCTCAACTGAGGACCCCCTCTGTGGCTTCTTGCCAGTCTGGAGGACACCCCTCATTTGGGGAAGTCCCGTGTGTCCCCCTGGCCTCTCACATAGGCTGGGGACATCCTTGAGTGTCTTCCCTGGGACAGTCCTGGGTGGGGGGCCCGGAAGCTGAGCCCTCTCCCTGCCCGCCCCCTGGCGGCACCCTGACGGACAGATTAGGCCGTGGTGGTGGCTGGACAGGACTTGGGCCTTAAAGAGCGCCCTCGTTTCCTCCTGGAAGCCTTCAGAAGGCCCAGAACAGAGGGGCCAGTCGAGTGTGCCTGGAGAGCTGCCTCGGCAGGAGGGCGAACCGAGCAGCATGCACTCCAAAGCCAGTCAATGTTGCGGATGGCGCCTGCCAGGACCGCGGCAGTGCAGGGACGAGCAGAGGGACCGGCTCCTTCTTATCAGAGGGTGTGGGCTGGCAGAGCCAAGGACAGCGTCCGCAAAACGGGGCAAGGCTTTTGGCACCCCGTCCCCATAGCATCTCCCCTTCCTCCTTCTCCCTGTCTTGTTTGTGCCCCCTCTGCTTAGAGAAATGAACTTTTTGTATGACAACCACTTAAGGCCTGACAGTATTCCAGGGCAGTTTGCATTTTAGTAGGCTGTTCTTGAAAACTAAAAAGCTTCAAAGAAGTGACTCTCTAATGGTAGAAGTTCAGGTAGCGAGTAGGAGTGACTGTCTTTCTTAGCCTGTGAGTTCTAACATCTGGCACCTTCTAAGATTCAAGCAACCAGCTAGGCTGCATCTTTCAGCCAGGGTCCCCGGGGTCAGTTAAGTAACCATGACTAGCTGTCTACTGTGTGGCAGCCCCTAGTGGACGTGGTGTGGGGGATGGTTAGGAGACACCTGACTTCAGTGCCCTGGGTTCACGCGGGTGGCTCTCACTTGTGGCACATTTGTGGGACACTGACTGTGTGCCAGGGGCTGGGAATGAAGGTCGAACAGCCCAGCCACCCAGGGGAGCAGATGGTTAACAGAAAGTTGAGACTTCTCCCCGAGCACTGTGCGTGGCCTGCCCAGGGGAACGTGGGGACCTGCAGGAACACGGTGCCGGGGTCCCCAGCATCCTGGGGAAGGTGTCACCGGCCTTAGCCGTAGAGGTATAAAGTGGAGTTAATCGGGCAGGGGTGGGGGGACGGGTGTTTTGAGTGGAAGAGCGTGGGGGCAGAGGCCTGACGGGCAGTGGCTGGGGGCACAGGCTTCTGGAAGCATCCCCTGGAAATGGTGGGAGTTGGTGGGAAGGAGGCCGAGGAGGCAGGGGTGGCTGAGGTCTTGGGGGTTTCTTGTGCCCAGATGTGGAGGTGAGACGTTTTCCACAGACACTGGGAGCCACCTGGGCGGGTGCTCACCCGTCGCTGGACACTGTCCTTCAGGACTCAGAGCCGCTGGGCCTCTCGCTCACCCTGCCTCCTGCTTGCTGCCCAGACACTGCTCTCCACCTGCTGTGCTCTCTCCACCCTCTGTGGTCCCCTCTGCTTTAACAAACCATTCTGGACCTGACATGTCCTCCCTTTGAAAATGTTTATCTACCCCTTCCTCCAGGAAGCCTTCCCTGACCTCCCTCGGGCTAGCCAAGGCCCGCTGCAGCCCCCTGAGCTTCTCTCTCTCTAGGAAGCTTATTCTGGGTTGTTGCTGTCTGTTTCCCTTGATGACTGTGCCCCCCCTTGGCTTGAGCGCTCTGGGAGAGCAGGACTGTGTTTAACTCACCTCGGTAGTCGAGGTTGCAGCCCCAGGCTTGGCACTCAGTAGGCCCTTGGGAAATGTGTGCCACCTGAGTGAAGAGTCTCACTCCTGTCCTGAGTCAGGGAGCCCCTCCACCTCCCTGGCCTCCTGGGGCGGGCAGGTGCTCAGGCTGCAGGTGACCTTCACAGGGCTGCGGTCATGTCAGGTCACCAGGCCTGGGGCCCCAGATGCCTGGTTTAGGCTGGGATGCGGGCCTGCCCAGAGACAGGAGAGCATGAGAGGGCGTCTGGGCTCCTGGGCATGTAGGAGGAAGAGTGAGGCCGAGGAGAGGCTGGGTGGGCTGAGCCGAGGCTCACTGGGGGGTATCACTTAGCAGGCAGGCTTGGGGTGCCCTCCTCCCGCCTCACGCACAGATACCAGCTGAAGGCAGGACACTCCTGTTGGCTTCACTTGCCAGGGTGGTGCTGGCTGCTGGTTGCTGGCAGAGTCCGGGGAAAGCTGGTGCCTGAGCCTGGCAGAGGCACAGACGGAAGAGCTGGGTGCAGGCGTCACCGGGGAGGCGTGGGGAGGGCCGTGGCTGGGCAAGTCAGAGCAGGGCGCTGCACAGACCGAACTGGGAGATGCCAGGCCACCCACTGGCCTCCTTCTCCCCAGAGCCTGAGAGGCAGACCAGCTGCCCCAGGCCTGTAGCCGGCCTTCCCCCCTGCCCTGCTCCCTGCTCCCTGCCCCGGGCCCAGCACCATCGTGGAGGGGTGACCTCAGTCCTTGGAGATTGCTGGTGCTCAGTTTACAGTTGCTGATTCAGGCATGCAGGTGGCAGGTGGCTTGGGTTTGTTTGCTTGCATCTTGTCTGTGCTCCCTACATGCCGAAATTCCTGTTTCCACCCAACTGTGGCATGACAGGCACTCCCTGGGGGTCCAGACTACCCATCTCACTGGTGGGGCACTGAGCCCAGAGATGAAGAGACACTTACCCAGAGTTGCATAGCGTGTCAGGGTATATTCAGGGCTGAGGGTGTGATGTGCTAAGACCCGCTCAGACCAGCTGGCTGAGGCATAAAGAGGTAGGGAGCTTGAGGACAGCCCCTTTGCCTCCTTGGCAAGGGACTGCCCTCTAGCTGAGCTGCCTGGACAGGGGACTGGACCAGATGACCTCTGGAGGCCTTTCTTGGTGCCAGACTCCGGGATCAGAGGGAGACGACCGAAGGGTTAGAAAGATGTGGTTTTGGCCTGGGGGTGGCTCCTTGAGAAGCATCCTCATAGTTTCCGGGGGCTTCAGCAGGGCTGAAGCAGAGAAGTCAAGCCGAGGTTCTGTCCCCGTTGTGCTGGCTCACCCCATCCTGGAGCCCATCCCGGAGCCTGAGGGGCAGCAGTAGGGTAGGAGCCTCCTCTCACCACAGCCAGCTCAGAGCGTCCTCCACTGCCTGGGTGGGGTCCAGGACTGCCCAGCCCCTCCGCAGGAGCGCCTCTGTGACTTGTGTCACTTCCTCCAGGATGTCTGAAGAGGCGGGATTTGTCCTGGGTCTGCAGACCTCCCTCCCTGGCCTGGGCAAAGCCCTGGGTCTCTGATCCTCTTGAGGCTGCGGTTTGGGTGACTACTGGAACGATGTGGGAAAGCCACCTGCACCGTCCCTCTGACCCCAAAATGCCACTCTCCAGCCTGCCGTTCCACTGGGAGAAAACAGCCCCTTGGCATAATGGCTCAAAGAGCACCTTTTAAGCAACAAGCACTGGAGTTTTTACTTATCCTGATGACGGCGTGTGCCTCTAGCACAGTAGGTGCTCAGCGATTTGCAGACCCGAGTGCTGCTGTGCATAGCCAAGTCTGTTTTAAGGAAAGAGGTGTGTTCATATGCCACTGGCAGCTTTGCCCTGAAGACCGTCTTCATGGCGGTACTGGCAGATTCTGCCTGGGGCAGACAGTACCAGTGGATTGCAGCATCTCCCCGGCCTAAGAGACAGCTTCTGCTCGCCCCGCCACCTCCAGACTTCCAGTGCATCCCAGGGGACACCCTGACCTTGTGGGGATTGAGGCCTGAGGGGGCCTAAGGGGAGAGAAGCATTTGCAGGCTGAGTCGGTCATCAAACGCTGACTGAGCCTGCATTTGGGGCAGGCCTAAAGGGGAGCAGGCAAGTAAACTGTACTGAAGCTACAGTGACATGGGGGCCTGACCTCAGGGCTGAGACAGGTCCGAGCCCCTGTCCTGCCTGGTGTCGGGGTCGGTGTGGGGCTGGCAGGGAGGGCTTTGGGGAAGCAGCATTACTGGCGGAGGGAGCAGTGGGACCAGAGTTGGAGGGTGTGAAACGGCATGATGGGCGGGAACTGGGGTCAGCCTGGGATGGACGTGAGCCTGCAGGGGCAAGTGGGTGTCGGGCCTTATCCTGTGGGGTCCTGCCTTCCAATTCTTTTCCCCTCTCAGAGCCTCCATCTGGGGGTTTCTGCTCTCAGGGGTGCTCTGTCCTTGCCCCGCCCCCAGTCTTGGATTTGGGGCACTTGCAGGGCCTGGGGCCCACAGTCCCGTGTGCCTGGCTGTCTTGGGCCTGCCCTCGGAGACTGCCTGGAGCCTGCTCCCGCACAGTCTGCCCTGTTTTCCCTCCTTGGGCGCAGGCGGGGCTTGATTTCCTCCAGCTACAGCCTCGGCTTTGGCCGCACACAATGCAGCTGTGAAAACATCTGGGGCTGCCCCTCACACAACACAGTGGGCCCTTGTCCCCTTCCTGGCCCCCGGACTGGGCAGGGCCCTGCTGGCGGGGCTGTGGGGCTTCGGGGCGCCCCGGCCCTCGGGCCCTCCCCAGACGAAGGTGACAGACCATGGGTGTTTGCAATCCAGCAGGACGGCATGTTACAAAACGGGGCCCCGTGAACGCCAGGGGCACGGGCACGGGGATGGGGCGAGGGGAGAGGGGGTGCCCGGCTGCCCGGCCAGTCTCAGACAGGCCTCCAATTGGCTCCCTTGCACTGCCTCCCTGGCTGGGCCAGCTCACTGGCTGCAGCGATGATAAGGCGGTGACTGTCTGAGCCGGGGCGCTCGTGGGTGCCGGGGCCGTGCTGTTAATCCGCATCATGCGGGAGGTGCTACTGTCATCCCCATTTGACAGACGAGGAAGCTGAGGCTCAGGGAGAAGTTGGTCCTTGTCCACAGCTCTCCGTGCAGCTGGGATGCTGATGTGGGCCTTCTTTCTGCAGCGTCTGGGCTCTGGTCCTCCCTCTGATGTGCTCCCTCTGACGTGTGCAGGAGGGTGGGAGAGATTCAGAAGCAGCCTGGGAGGGTTCGTGGACTCTGGGTGGCAGGGCACTGGGTAGGCTCCCTGGTGTTAAAGTATGGCTTCCTTGGGTAGAGCAGAGAGGAAAGAATGTTTTGGGCAGGAAAGCATGGGCATGCAAAGGCAGTGTGGATGGATCTGGCCTGGTGTTTTCAGGGAATAAACCGGAGAACACGTGAATGGAAATTGCGATGCCCTCTGAAGTGTCAGTCAGCCCCAGCTCTACCCACACCCTCCGGCAAAAAATGCGCCTGCCCAGCGGCAGGCCCCCGGACACCATTATCTGAGGCTGGCTGTACAGGAGGGGCCGTACGTCCCATCAGGGCCTCCCTGGCTTGTTCCGACCCGGCAAGTCAGTGAATGAGGGCTCCTTGTCTGTTTTCCCGCACACCAGCAAGCCCAGGGGCTGGGCAAGTTAGGGAGCTTTCCTTCTTGGGAAAGTACTTTCAAGGGGTGATCAAGAAGCAGGTGCACCTGCTAGAGAGTGATTTTTGTGTGCCGCCCACCCCTGGCCACAGCGCCCCCCGCCTTCTGGGCTCTGGTCCGAAGCTCCTGGAAGCAGCTGGCATGGTGGGAGCCAGGCCAGCTGGGCTGTGCAGCAGAAGTGTGTCCGAGACCCGGGAGGCAAGGTGGTGCATTCTTCCCAAACCTTGGTCTCCCCCGAGCCTGCCCTTCCCGGAGATTCTGTTGGCCCACACAGCCCCCTTCAACATGGTTGCCCTGCCGCTGCTTTCTCCCTTTGCGAACACACTCCTTTCTTGCTCTGTCTCTCCAGAACGGGCCAAGGGCACATGCTCCTGCCGTTCCCTGCCCCTGGATGCCCTTCCCTCTCCTCACACCAGGCCAACTGCAAGGCCTTTGATTCGCTGTCTTGAAGCCACAGGGCAGATGGGGTGGTCATCCGGAAGTCCCCTCTAGCATCCCCTGTCAGTCGCCCTCCCTTGTTGAGCTCCCATGGGCATAAAATGTCTGCTGCTTATTTGATGTTTAGCATATACTGCCTTAACTTCTATTAACTGTCTACAAACAGCACCTTTTGACAGCTCTGTAATAATCCTTGCATGTGGCAGGCATCTACACATTCAGAATTTAGTTGTGATGGAAAAAGTAGAAAATGTGTGATCCTCAGAATCTAAAAGACCTACATTGGAACACCATCACATGTTCACTGTGTGACTTTGGGTGGTTACTTACCCTCTCTGGGCATCTATTTTATTGTAAAGTGAGGATTATGTTATCGGCCTTGCTGGGGTAACCATGGCAAGGGTGAGATGTTGCGAGAAGAGGAACTGGCCCGGTGTGGGCACCACAGGTGCTTGAAGCCTCTGTTCTTTCCTTTCTTTGATAATGAGCCTCCCAGTGCAGGGGCCACCGGGCAGAGGAGGGGGTCCATGGAGCAACGGAGCAGCTAGAGGGGACCCTGCTTGCTGATCACACAAGAACCAGGGCCCCACTGGTGTACCTCGGGGGGTTTCAGAGGAAGGCTTTACTGTTTTCCAGAGGCGTCTCCCTTTGCTGTCCCCACAGCCCTCTGGGCAGTAGGCCAGGAGCAGGCCGTGTGCCGAGCACCCATGGAGACGGAGGTCTGTGTGGGCTGAGGAGCAGCTCCTCGTGCGCATCCCCCACCCGAGGTTCCCGATCACCTGCGGGGAGTGTCCCCCCTCACTGTCCATGGTGGGGGAGCTGGGGCCTCATGGCCCCGCCTCTTTCCCATATCTGACCAGCCCAGGATCCCAAGGGGCTTCTGCAGGCTGTGGGTTCCCCTCCTGAGTGTGGTCTCCCTCCAGAGGGCTGTGGGAACCCCTGGCCAGGGTGGCACGAGAGCGACCGGGCCAGGCAGGAGCTGTGTGATTCCTGCCCCCGTGTCGGGGCTCCAGAAGAGAGAGGAGCCAGGGGACTAGGGCTGTGGCACAGGCGCCCTCTCTGCCCACCCCCAGTGATGGGAGGTCCGTCTCGTCTCCCGGAGCCCTGCCTGGCCTCAGGCCTGCAGCCCTTGTTGGTGCTGCTGTCCGAGCCTCCTTGGGGCTGGTGTCTGCTGGGCCCTGAGGCAGCCGTGCACGGACAGAGACAGGGCAGGTGGACAGAGAAGTTGGAAACAGGCGCAGCCTAGGCCATGTGTGTAGCCGGCAGAAGCCCCGGCCCTACCCCTGGCCGCCTGTGGGCAGTGACCTTTTCTTGGAGGAAGGTGGCTGCGGGCCAGCCCTGGGCTCAGCCCCACGGGGACCTGGTGTTTGTGGGGCTGCTGCTGTCCTGTGTGTTACCGACCTGCAGGGGAGGTTGACTGTCTCCTAAAAAGCCTGGGAGGCAGGGAGGATGCTCCATGTGACAGGGCAGGAAACGCAGGCTCAGAGAGGGGGAGTAATGTGCCCAAAGACACACAGTTGATGTAGACTGCCTGGTCCAAGCACAGAGTGTCTCTCACTCTGGGGGAATGCAATGCATATGTATTTTAAAATACGATTGTTTTGTTCCCGGCCATGAAGGGCCAGCAGGGCATCCCCAGCTTGGTGCAGTCCTGGGGCACCTTCACCTCCCCCATTCCCCTTTCCCCTTCGAGGTGGGGAGTGTGTGTCGATTTTGATCCCAGCAGGACAGGGGGCAGAGTGGAAGCCCAGGTCTGGCTGTCTCACGCCTCTGACATGGGGAGTCACACCCCCCTCACATGGCCGGCCTTTGCACTGTTCTGTTGGGCTGGTGCCCCTGAGGTCGAGAGCATCCTTTGGCATGTCCATGTTCCAGATGGCAACACGGAGGTGATGGGAGATGAAATGACTGGCACTCGGCCACTCAGGGAGGATGTTGGACGAGTCCTCGAAACCTTGGGGCCATGAGAGTGAGAGGGAGCGAGAGGGAGTCAGCTGTTCTCTTTTTAGTTATGATGAGGTTATAATTGTCATCACCTTTAATCTGTGTTGCATTGGCAGCATTTATTTCACTCCAGGAAATTTCATGTGTTTCATCTCATTTGATCTTAAAAATAAGTCCATGATCCAGGCAGGGCGGGTGTTTCTTATCTCTGGTGTATGTGTGTGTGTTTGCCTGGGTCTGTGTGTATCTTTGTACACACACATGTGCATGTGTGCATGTGCTCTGTGCATTTCTGTATGTAACGGTGTGTATGCTGTGTGCACATGTGGCTGTGTATGCGAGTACATGTCTGCGTGGTGTGTGACCTTGTATGCACGTGTGGCTGTGTGCTTGTGCGCCCCTGCACACACACGTGGCAGTATGACTGTGTATGTGGTTGTGGTTGTTGCTGTATGTCGTGTGCGCTATGCGTGTGGACATGTGTGCTGCACGGCTGAGATCAGAGAGGAGGTGAGAGCACCACGCCCCAAGGTGGCTGAGGGCTCGTCTCTCCTGGAGATCGATGGAGCCCGGGAAGCCACTCTAATTCCTGCGACTGCCTTGTTAGAGGAGTTCAAAGCAGCCAGGTGGCGGAGGGTGCCTGGGGTTGCAGGTTTCCGAGTGATTTGCTCATTCTGCTCTGATTATTAATTTATTCTCTCAGTCCTTCCGCTCAGAGTTCTTAACCTTTTCTGTGCCATGGACCCCTCCTCAGAATAATGCTGTAAATGCATGGAATAAAATGCACAGAATTATGAGAGAAACCAGTTGTACTGAATGCAGCCGTCAACGTTCAGGGCACCACGTCTGTGCTGTGGGGACACGTCTGCTTTGCTGGCATGAGGGACATGGGCAGGGTGTCGAAGGCCGACCTCAAGTGCACCGTGTAGTGAGCACAGTGATTCTCTGTGCTGTGATTGAGCACGCCTGTGCCATGGTGTGAGCATGCCTGTGCCGTGGTGTGAGCACGCCTGTGCCATAGTTGAGCATGCCTGTGCCGTGGTGTGAGCACACCTGTGCCGTGGTGTGAGCACACCTGTGCCGTGGTGAGCACAGTGATGCCCTGTGCTCTGGTGTGAGCACGCCCGTGACTGTGCTGGCGGCAGGCGCACAGGCACTGTGGCTTGTTTCCCACGTTCGATCCTGAGAGAGATACCAACTTCTGGTTCCGAGTTAGCAAAGACAAAAGTTTATTTTTTTTGTCGGGGTCTGTGGCCTTGCTTCAGTTGGAGCTTATAAATTATTTGGAAGCTGGATGCGACCTTATGAGTACCCCTTGCAGTCTTTCCTAAACCTGCCTGCGCATCAGAAATACCCATGGGACTTTTTAAAAAACGTGTGGATATGTCATCCCCTATCCTGTGGAATCAGCGTCTCCAGGGGAAGGCCCGGGAGGCCTCCCGTGTTGCTGAGGGCTGGCGGATAGGTGGCCTGTGCAGTCTCCTGGTGGAAGGGTGCTCTTCCTGACTTGGGCCCAGGGCGCCCCTGGAGTGTGGCGGCATCTCTACTGTGAGTTGCCTGGGCACTAGAGCTGCATGAGTTTCCTAGGTAAAGGGGGTGCCAGCTCCCCTCCTCCCCTGGTGATGCTGTGCTCCCGCCCCTCTTGTTTGGGAGCCTGTGGGAAACAGGCCCCCAGGTGAGGTCTGGGACCCCGGGACCCCTCCCTGCTGTCCCCAGCTGGCCTCTGGGCGCCCATGTGAGGCTGTTGATGAGACCCAGGCGTCTGCCTCGAGGAGTTTCAGGGAGTGAAAGTGGCTGCCTGGGACCCTGGGTGCCTGGTGTTTACCCAGAAATTGTGCTAATCCTGCTAATTCCTGTGATTTACGCAGCCTCTCGGCTGTCTACCGCCTTTGCCTCCTGGAAGGGAGGAGGGGGCAGCAGCTGATCTGCAGAAGACAGGCCTGTGCCTAGTGGGCACGGCAGGGGCTCCCCCGGCAGGGTCAGCTCCCACATGCACTCACGGGACCCCGGGTGCTTCCACGTGCATGCCTGTTCCTGCTACCCACAGAAGTCTGGGTGATGAGAATCTGAATCAGTCCCCTCCCTCCCCAGGCTCTGTTCACCCTGGTCTTGTGGCGGCCGCACCCTGAGGTTTCCGGGTGGCATTTTGGCCAGAGGACCTGGCTCTAATCCCGGCCCTTCTCCCTCCGTGAAGTAGCCTCGGGCAGCTCCCTGCCCTCTGTAAGGATGGGGACGATGACACCCACTCTGACAACGTAACAGGGCGGGGATGTTGGCTCGAGGGAGCTGCAGCTGCTGTTTCTGAGAAAACCACAGCCTTTCCCTCCCGTCCACTCCGGTCCCCTCCAGTCCCTTAGCAGAAGTTGTCACAGTTCCTTCTTGAGCCTCTTTCTTTCCTTGGCATCCCTGACACTAAAGTCCAAGGGTTCTGAGTTGTTGGCCTCAGTTTCCCCATCTGCATTTAGAAAGGGTTGAGTTGATGCCTCCCAGGAGCCCGCCTGCCCCTCTCAGGTTGGGGCTGGGATTTGGTCCCATACGTTGGCCCTGTGGGCGCCTTGAGTCCTCTGCTGGTTTCTGGTCCGTGGAGCCCTGGGCCCTCCAGACACAGGCCTGGGTCCCTGCGCCCACTTTATTCCATCTGCAAGGGGTCTGAGCACCTGCTAAGCTGGGCCTGGGGACCCAGGGGTACAAGGCTTAGCCCTTCCTGGGGGAGGTCACAGTCGAGCAGGAAGCCAGCTGGGTGTGTGGCAGATTATGACCAGGCTGTGGGAGAGGTGCTGTGATGGTGGGCAGTGTCCAAACCCAGCAGAGGGACACCTGATTCATTTGGGGATGTGCAGGGCCTAGCCAGGTCCCAGCCTAGCTCAACGCGAGGCGTGAGGCTGACTGTCAATGAAGAATTAGAAAATAAAGAGTTAGTGAACGATGTACAGCTGCCCCCTGTCCCCCACCCCCCCATCAGCCCCAGCAGACAGGAGCCACTGTATGACCATGGTGTTGGCAAGCAGCCCTGGACAGAGCCTCAGCTTTTGGCCTTGGCTGGAGGTCCCAATCCACCGGTCTCGACACCTTGGACATGGCACTAGGGCTGGGGGGCCATGCCAAATCCTGCTTCTGGGGCCCCCCTGGTTCCTTGCACAGTGCTCCCCATACCTGAAGAGCTCCATAGTCAGTTACCTTAATGCCTGCCCGGGAATTTGGGGGCAAATCCCTTAGCAGTGAGGGATCCCCATGTGAAGGACAGCTCACTGTGATGCTTGAGAGTATGGCTTTAGGACCACATAGACTGAGTTCAAGGCCTGGCACACAGTCACTTCTGAGTAGTGTGCCTTTGGGCAAGTTACTCAGCCTCTCTGAGCATTGGTGTCTCCCTATGTAAAATGTTGTGAGGATTAAATGAGGTCACTCTTGTCAAGTGCTTGGCACCTGGTAGATGCTTATTAAAGGTTTCTTGTTCCGGCTGTTACTTTGCTTTTTGTCCTTACTTCCAAATTCAGGGTGTGTTTCAAAGTTGGGCCTAAATTCCTTCACCTGAGTTTCTTGGGAGTAAACCCCAGGTTGTTTACAAAATCACTTGCCTTTCAAAGAGCCGTGATATCCTGCCTCAGAGTTCCACTTTCTCTGCCAGGCATTCCTGAGCAGGTACTGCGTGGGAAGCAGCTCCTGACCTGGAGGGGATGAATACAGTACAGGGATGTTGGGTTGCTGCAGCAGTCCGGAAGCACGAGTGACTGTGATGGGGAGCTTCCTGGAGGAAGTGACGTCTGAATGGTATCTTGAAGGAAGAGTAGGAGTCTGTGATAACCAGAAAGGATGAAAGGTTTCTGGAAGGTGGCACAGCGTGAGCAGAGGCCTTGTGGTGTGCAAGGGCAGGACCGTCATGCCTGGCTGGGTGTGAAGGGGAGGAGGTTAGAGGAGGCTGCAGGGAGAACCAGCAAGACTTGATGTGAAGGCCGAGGGGGCTCAACAAGGTGGCCGCGGCCAGGGCAGGGAGGTGTTGAGATTTGGTTTTGGGGAAGGTGCCTGGCTGTCGGGTAAAGGATGACATGGAGGGGGACCAGAGGTGGTATAGACGGTACCCAGGATCCAGAAGGGAAGAAGCCGGCACAGAGCAGCCAGCTGGGAGAGGCACCGCTGCTGGGGTCCTTTGGGGTGAAGTTCTGGCGATTGCAGCCAGTCAGATGTGGGAGGAGAACGAGGAGAGGAAGGTGACCCAGTGGTGCAGCTCAGGTGGTCGGGAAGGTGGCTGGCAGGGTGGTGGGTGGTTTCTGTGGCCAGGCTAAGGGGGGCAGGCACGGGCCAGGGCGTGTTGCTAGTGGGCCATTCAGATAGCCAGAGTCTTAAAGAACAGATTATACAAATAGGCTTAAAGGATCAGGCGGTGATCCCTAAATCTCGAGGCCAGAGGAAACCCACTAACTCGCCAAAATCCTCAGGGACATTTCTCTCTCCCTCATCCACCTTGGGTTTTCTGCACAGGGAGTTTTGAAAGATTGTGGAAACTGGACAGGCCAGCGTGTGCTGACAAAACCAGGAGGTTCAGAGCCGGGCCGTTTGCTTGGCAGGCCAGGAGGACCCCGGTCCTCATGTCGCGTGTCACATTCATCATTCTCGTATGCTCCCATTTTCTACTTAGAAAGACATGAGAGTCCTCTGTGGATTAAACAAATGAAATCCTGGGCCGTGTGGATGTCGCTTTAGCCTTGAGGCCCCTGGGGATGGAGCTGACCACGGCCTTTGGTTTCTGCTATGCTGTGATCTGGAGCTCTCTTCTGGAACATTCCCTGCCTCATTTCTGAAATGGCAAGCTCCTTGACTCTTTCCACTTGTCGCCACATGTTTTGCTTCTTTTATAGCAAAGCTTCTTGACTAAATTGTCTGTGACTCTGTTTCCACTCTCTTCTGCTCTCTCCCTAAAAGCCACCTGGGCCCTGGGCCCCCTGCCACCACAGCGACTGCTCGGCACTTGGGCCTCACATCTCATCTCTCAGTGATGGAGCTGCTTGCCCCTCCTCTTTAGGGATTTTTTCCTTGAGTTGGCTTCCCAGCCCCCGCCCTCTGCTGGTGTTTTTCTTTTCTTTCTCCTCCTTCCCCCACTGACCACTGCTGCTCACTCTCCCTGACAGGTTTCTCCTCTTTTTCCTGACCTGGAAATTTTGGAATGCCCTGTGTCTCAGTTTTAGAACTTTCTCTTCTTCTTCTCCTTCCGCGTTTCCCTTGGAGATCTTGCCCAGTGGCTGCCATATTCCCATCTCTAGCCTCCATCTTTCCTCTGACCTCCGACTTGCATTTCCAGCAGTTCTGCATGTCTTATAGGCATCTCAACATGGCCCACACTGAGCTGATTTCCGCCTCACACCTGCTTCTCGCCATGGTGCTCCATCTCAGCCAATGGCACCAGCCTTCCATCATCTAGGTGCTCGGCCAAAAATATGAGCCATCTTTGACGACCCCCCTTCTTTAAAAAAAAAATTGTTTTTCAAATTTCTGTTTTGTAATATTTGACACATACTCGGTTAGCAGTATCTGCAAGGGATGAAACAAGTTAGTGAAATGCTCGCTTGTGTCCCACCACCCTGCTGGAGACGAGCGTTACCTGTGCCCGCATCCCCTGAGCCTCCTCCCTCTACCCCTCTTCTCATGACACCCAGCATCCCCGCCCTGGCAAGGTGTGTGGGCCCCGCCTTCAGAGTGTGTCCACGCTCCACCACGGCCCCCTTCACCCAGACCACTGTTAGATCTCCCTGGGTTCTTGCAGCCATGTCCCTTCCTCCCCCATCTGCTCTCCACATAATAGCAGAGGGACCCCTTTACACCATGAGTCGTGTCATGTCCCCCCTCTGCCCAAACCCGCCCAGGGCCTGCACACGCCTTCTTGCTGCTTCTTAAACAAGCCAGCCTCCTCCCGTCTGGGCCTGGGCCATGGCTCCGCCTCTGCCCTGGGCTCCTCGGAGCTCCACAGGGCATCCCGTCCCTACTCCAGGAAGCAAGGTGGCCACCCCCTGCCCCTCCACCCTGCTCTGCCCTGCTACCCTGCTCTGCCCCGCCACCCTGTGTTCTTTTCCTTCCACCTCTCACCAACTGCAGCTAAATCTGCACGAATTCCCCCAGCCCCCCATTTATTATCTGTCTCCTAAGGACACTGTAAACTCCAAGATTGTACCTTTAGCACCAGGCACCATGCCTCATGCACCATAGAGCTTAAAATCTTAGGCTCTTAACATCTTAATCTTAAAAATAGGTTGACTGTGTGTGCGCCAGTGGATAAATGATGACACATCTGTGCGTGAATGAGCGCATGAACGTATGCCTGAAGAAATGAAGCATGGATCCTGGTGAGCAGGGAGGAAAGGACACGAGGCTTTTCTTTCAGGACCTCTGAGTAGTTGTCACTGTCTTTACTTTTATTTTCCAGGGATTCCGAGTTGGAGCATCCCGTGATCCTGACTTCATTTCTCCTTGTTGGTCTTCCTGCTGCTCACTGCTTACAGCAGCAGGGACTTGTTGCTTCAATTTTAAAAATCTGGGGTAAAAGACGACAAATTTGCTTGGCTGTTGTCCGGGAGGTCGTCCGAAAGACCAGATGAATCTCAGAACTCATAATTCTCAAAATTAATTAAACCCTCCTTCCCAATTATGAGCGAATTAAGTTGGTCGCTTTTGAGGCGAACAGGGCAGGAATCTGGGTCGCGCTCCCGGCCGGTCTGGGGCTGCGTGGGTGACTGTCTCTGTCTTCTCCTTCAGGGCTGCCACCTGGGACTATGAGCCGCTAAGATGGAGACGTCCGCTTCCGCCGCTGCCTCAGAGAAGAAGGAAGCCAAAAGTGGGATCCTGGAGGCCGCCGCTTTCCCCGACCCGGCCAGGAAGGCCTCGGCTCTAGCGGTGGCCACAGCGGCCGCGGCGGCGGTCGCTGTCCAAGGAGGTACTCGCTGTTCTGCGCCTGTGCCGGCAGGAGGGGTGTTTTTCATTAGCCTATTAGCATTTAATTAGCCTGGTGGCCGATGTCATCAGGCAGGCATGCTGGGTTTATGGAGGGCGGAGAGGAGGGCCTCCTGCTTCTGGGGATCCCAGGCACTGTGCTGGTCGCCTGTAGGTTTTCTCGGAGGTCTGGCCACCCCAAATCTGGGGGGCCGGGCTGTCATCTCAGACTCTGGCGGGCAGGGGGTGGGGGTCTGAGAATGGGGAGAGGGAGCGGAAGGGAGGCGCTGTGGCTGCTGGGCGGCCCTGGGCTGCATTCAGTTGGCACATTCGAGATGGGCCAGCTATGCCGCTTCTTGTCTCTGGCCCGCCAAGGTCTATTTTGGAAAGTAATTGTCTCTCGATCCTTCTGGCTGTAATTAGAGGGTCAGGTATGGAACTTAGTATCCTTAGGTGAATTTCTGGCCAAGTTAATTATAACAGAAGGACTACACGAGCCACAGCCTCTCATTTTACTGCCCCGAAGAGAAATACTCTGGTTTCCACTGGTCCTTGCCAGCATCCCGTTGGGAAAGTTTGGCGGGAAGGCGAGACCTCCCGTGTGTCTGCGCAGTCCATCTGGAGGCCACAGAACTATTTCTGTCTCCAAGGAATGGAGAGACTTAGATTTCTTGTCATTCCCTTTTTATTCAAGTGCGTTTAGTCATGCCCTGTTGCTCCCGCTGCTCAGGCACAGCCTGGAGAGCAGTGGGGAGAAGCCGCCTTCGCTGGGGTGGGTGTGCAAGGCCGGCAGTGCCTCTACCCTGTGATGCGCATACACATTTCGGGGGGCTTGTTAGGGTGCGACCCGCTTCAGCAAGTCAGGTGGGCCTGAGGTTTCTGCGTTTCTAACCAGCGCTCAGGTGACACTGGTGCTGCTAGTCCCTGGGCCATGCTGGGTGCAGCTTGGGGCCGGGGCCCAGGGAAGCGAAGATACTTGGAGCGTATAGGTGTCCCTGCTCCCAAGAGTGAACTTGAGGACCTCTGGGTTGTTGTTACCATATTTATTTTCAGGTCCCCCGTGCTGCCCAGCTGGAGGTCATTATCAGGATGTGTGGCCCGAGTCAGGAGAGGGAGATGCCAGCCCAACCTCCGTGCTCTCACAGGGAGGCGGGCCATTGGCCTCCTGACCTGGGTGATGCCCCTCGACTCCTGTCTTCTTGGAGATGGGGTCTTCAGGCCCTTCCTCCGTGAGGAGGGGCTGGTGTGGGGCGGGGGTGGAGGAAGAGCTCTTACCTGGCATGGGAGGAGCGAACCCAGGGTGGACTCCCCACGCAGGGTGGTGTCAGGGAGCCAGGAGACGAGGTGAGGGGAAGCCCAGCTGGGAGGCTGGCGGTGGCTCAGAGGCCCGGCTGCCTGTTCCCAGGGCTGGCTGTCCTGGGCCTGGCTGTGTCTGCACATGGTCTGTTCCTTCCCCCGGGTCAGGGCCCACCCTGGCCTGTGGCGATGCCTCAGGCTGTCCCTCTGTCTGACACACAGGTGCTTGGGGCTCTGAGGCCTGCTCTGTGTATCTCTGGCCTGCCCCTCAGCTCTTCCCGCCTCAGCCTGGGTCGTGCTCTCCAGAGCTGTGAGTGGATCATGAGCTGCTGCACAGCACAATTTACTGCGTGTCACAGTAGCAGAGAACAGACTTAGGCAGTAATTAGACAGTAGTTAGACAGTAATTGGGGGGAAGCCCCTCCAGCATCAGACCCAGTTGTGCAATCATGACAGATGCTTGAGGGGTTCTGGATCTAGGAGGGATGGGCAGCAGGCCTATAGCTTGGAGTACAGCAGCTCCACGGAGGCGCTCAACCCCTTTCCACCCCACACCCACCCCAGGGTGCCTTCCCTGCCCACCCCTGCAGGCCCTCTTGTCTCCTCACTGCCCGACCCCAGGGGAGCTTGGCTGATGAGTTTCCGGCAGAGGATGGGTTTGCCTGTCAGCCCACCTGCCCCAGGGCAGGTGGCTTGCGGTCCTCAGAGAGGCTGGAGTCGGGTTCCGCTGCTGCTGAAGAGCCTCCTCAGGCCCCCGCTCCCTTGCCCCTCGCTGAGAGGCCTATTGGGGAAGGGCCCTCCTGGAGTCAGAGAAGAGCAGCTGTTGCTGCATGGAGCAAAGTGGAGAGCATCTTGGAGCGGGTACCCCGGTGCTGGTGGACTTTGACGACTGTGTTCTGCGGATGGGGTGAGGGAGGCCCGGTGCTGCGGCCCAGAGGGCGCTGGCCTGGTTCCTAGTTCCAGCAACATCCTGGGTCCTGGTGTGGCATCTTGTTCCCTTCTCTGGGCCTTGCTTTCCTAATCTGTGTCCTGAGGGCATTTGACAGATAGTGTCCAAAGTCTCTACGAATTTGAGACATGGGATCTTGCTTACATCTTATCCATGGTGGCGGAGGTGCTGTTAGCAAGAATCCTCAGTTACTCAGTGAAATCGAGTCCCGGAAGGCTCCAAAGAGCCTCTGACGTGCCCCTTCCTGCACGCAGGGGCGTGGAGCTGCCGACAGGTGAGGGGAATGCATGGAAGGAGATGCCAGGTGGGAGAAGGTGGTTTGCACAGGTCCCCGACACAGAGGCCCCCTCAGGGGTGGAGACGTTCTTGCACTCAGCTCTGGGTCTCGGGTCCTGGTGCTGGGCCGGGCCTGAGATGGCACCTGAGTGTGTCCTGTGCACCTGAGCAGTGTGAGGAGGGAGGGGGGATGGGCGAGGAGCTGGGCCGAGGAGGGGTGGTTTGGTGGAGCAGCAGCATTTGCCTAGCTCCTGAGGAGGCTGGACGCCCAGCCTGCAGGCATGGGGCTGGGTGTGGACAGGCGCTGCGGACAGGCCGTCGGGCCTGCACAAAGGCCTGCGACAGGGGCAGTGCTGCCCTGCGCATCCTGGACTGGAGCAAGGGTGTAGGGAGCTGAGAACTGCTTGTTGAGGGGACCCTGTCCCTCAGCTATTTCCGGAAAAGATAGAGTGACCATCCCAGTCCAGGGAGGCTTGTCTGAGGCCTGTTTGCTGCGGCAGGAGTATGGCTGAGCTGACTCCCCGGTTGCTGTGCAGGTGACTGCTCAGACACCTGGCTCCTCCAACGCCCGTTTATCTCTTCAAAGCCTGTGAGACTGTCCCCACGGTCTGCACCATGATCGGCACCTCACCCAGATGGGATGGCTTACACAAGCTTAGTTTTCCTGGCTTATTAAACATCTGTCAAGGGGTGGGGTGAGTCCTGTCTGAGGACGTCAGGGGCACTCTGGTGAGTAATGGGCAGTAATGACAGACGGACCAGATCCTACAAACTGGCAGCGCTGTGATTGCCCATGTCTGCGGGGTGTCCACATGTGGGGGCACCTGTATTCCAGGCCAGCTTCTGACTCCTCAGCCAACCCTCCCCGACTGCCACCAGTGCCAGGTGTTCCAGTTCCACCGCTGGAATTCTATGACTTTGGTTCTAGGAGTGAGCACACCTTTAGGCAGAAAGATTTCATTTCCACGTTATTTATAACTGAAAAATTGAGAACAGTGTTAATTGTTTAATGATAGATTGATTAATCAAACTGTGGAACATCTATTGAATGGAACATTCTGTAGCCATTTAAAAACGTTTATCAAGACTTTATAATAATGGGGAGGGATGTGTTTATAGTAGTTATTAGTAGAGAAAAAGAGCAGGATGCAAATTCTATCTTGTGAGCACGACTTTATAAGGTAGCGAGGTTCTCTTAGCAGTGCTTGTCCAGATGTTGGAACTCAGGGTGATGTACGTGGCATGCAGGAAACTCACCCCTTTGGTTCTTAAGGACTTCAGCCTTCTAGAACTCTCTGTTACAATGCAAGTATCTTGGGAGGCAGGGGTGTGCTGCAGCCAGCCCGTGCCAGCTTGTGAGAGCTGAGTGCGTCTCCGTCTAGTTCTGCCATGTAAGACCTGAGGTTGGTAACTGAAATTGGCATGACGGGAGTATTTTCACCACGAAACTGGCAAGCTCTACAGATCGGGCTGCCTCCTCCCCTCCCTGCTGCCAGAGCCCATTGTTAGCACACGACTGATGGTATCTTAAGCCTCACCCAAGATCCTTGATAGCCACCTGATCTGAAGCCCCCTTAGGAACCAGAAAGAGAATGAGTCCAAAGCAAGGAGATAGGATGTAAGGGAGGTGGCGTCCCTGGGGGCAAAGCTTGGGAACCCAGATGGGAGCTTCTAGGTGTTCGGGAGGAGTGGCAGGCATGTCTCATTCTTGAGTGGGGCTGGAGCCTCTCCATTTCGTAGAGGAGGCGAAGATGCGGTGGCGATGGGACTTGCCCAAGGCCGCCAGCTGCTTCAGCAGAGAGCCAGGTCTGGGGCTCGGGCTCCCGCCCCTCCCATGGGGAGAGTCTCTTTCAGATGTTTACTTTTTAGATTGTGAGTTTGCACTGTTGGCAGGTGATTTGGGCCTTAGACCCCAGCCTGCTGATACTCTGGGAAGCGTCCAGTCTCTGCACTAGCCTGAGACGGGTCTCCTCGTCTGTCCCCGAGCCTCAGCTCCCTTGTCTGTCCAACGGCAGACAGCACCTGCTCTCTTCCAGACAGCCACTTCTTTGAGGTCAGTGCTGTGACTTATTTGCAAAAGTCACCTGGCTCGACTGGCCCCTGTTGCTTGACCTCCCTTAGGTCAAGCTCCACCTGCTGGGGGCTGGGTGTTTCCCTCAGAGTCGCCATCTCCCTGAGCCAGAACTGGAGGCAGAAACACCTGTGTGGAGCGGAGCAGGGCCTGTTCGAGGGAGAAGGCAGCAGGGCGGTCAGCCTGGGGGGTTCGTGGGAGCACCTGGCGGCGCAGCTCCGGATAGCGGCTGGTGGGCTCTTTCCCAGTCTCTCTAGCCCTTGTGCTAACACTTTGGAGGCCGTAAAGCTTTAAAAACACATTTTGGCTCAGAGCTTTTTTTCCCTTTAATTTTTAAAATGGTGTAATTTTAAAGGCAATTTGATTCAGATGTTTCTCATTGCTTTATACCGACACTGCCCAAATGCTGTCGTATTTTCCTCCCCAACAGTGGCTTTTCTTTCCAAAAATGTTTCTGAACCCCTCTGTGTGCCTCAGTGGCGTACCAGGGGGCCCAGCCGCTCCGAGCCTCCGGGCTGGGACAATCGGGAAGGCTGGAGCCGTCAAACTCAGAGCTGGGTCTGGGTCTGATGAGCTTTGCTTGTCCCAGAGTCAGGCAGCCCGACAACTTTAGAAATCCTGTGACGTGCCTGCAGTGGCCAACACTAATGGTCACACGAAGTGCCTACTGTGTACTGGGCCAGGGTCCTCCTGGCGTGGGACCCCAGCAGCAGCAGCAGCCTTCCTGTGAACTGGGCCCCACCCCATGCAGACCTCCTGAAGCAGAGCTGCTGGGAATGGGGCCAAGCAAGTGGCTCTGATGACTGCAGCGTTGGGCCCCCGGGGTTCCAAGTGCACGAGGCGGGCGGGTGTTTCCATCTGTGAAGTGGGAATCATATGCAGAGCTGCTGGGCAGAAATGATGGGACACATATCACGTGCTCCCACCTGCCCGGCACAGGCACTTGGTGGAGAGTGGCTGCTCCTGCCGCCTCTCGTCTCACAGCAGTGCCACGGAAGAGGAAGCAGCAGCCCAGACTCGGGAACCGGACCACCTGGGTGAGGCCGAGCGCCCATGCCCCGGGCGGGTCTGTGCCTCGGTTTCCTCATCTGTAAAGTGGATGTAATGGAACCTGCTTCCCAGCGTTGTGAGAATCACTCGAATTAGCATGCTGAAGTCTTGGGCACAAAGGCGGCTCTCCGTGAGGTCCACATTAAGTATTTGCTTGGTTAACTATTGCCAGTTTTCCTTTCCTGGGTCTGCGGCCTCTGCCTGACTCAGAAAGTCTCCTCTTTGCCGGTAACTGTTGTTAGCTGACCCGTTGAGGCTGGATGGTTGGTGGGAAGCCTGGGTTTCTCTCTAGAGTGGAGAAGGGAGCCCTGGGCTGGGAATCAGACCAGGTGGCCTTAGCGGGTCCCTGGCCTCCTAACAGCTTCCTCCACTGTACACTGGAGGGGGAGACCAGACCAGAGGGTGCCAAAGCTGCCAGGCCTTAGAATCTCCTGACACCGCTGGAGTCAATACAGACTCCCAGGTTGCCCCAGACCTGCTGAAATGGACTCTCCCGGGCTGCGCCTGGGCGTGTGTGTGTCTAACAGGCTTCCCAGGTCGTTGGATGTAGTTGGTTCAAGGCATGACTAGATCCTGGAGGTGGTGAACTAGCAGTGGTTCGCACTGGCAGGGTTATTGTTAACTAGGGTTGAGCACTGTCTGACTCTCAGCACAGTGCTCCCTGACTGCAGGAGGCCTCTGTGCCACCTAAACTCACACCGGCCACCCCTTCCTCTTGTTCACTGGCCCTGTGGGCTTATTTGAAAGTTTCTTCGAGGCCCATTTTTGCTTGAGGTGAGGCGTCCACGTCTGTCCTGGAATGCTGTGCAAATATCAGAATATGGAAACGACTCAGGCGGTGACCATTCCAGCGGAGCTGCCCAGAGCCAGGAAACCCCCTGAGTCACGTGGACCTTACTGTGCCCTGTCATTGATGGATACTTCTGAGTCCCTGGTCTCTTAGCTCCCTCTCTGTGTCTGTGGCCCCCAAACCCCGGGATGCCCCTGTGGGCAGGGTATCTGGTCACCCCAGCGCCCCCAGCAAGGCAGACACCCGATAAATGATTGTGGAGGGAATGGAAGCAGACTGATGCTGTTATGGCAGGTGTGTGCCCATGGGCTGGTGCGGCCAGCTGCCTCTGAGGCCCTGAGGTCCCCTGGGACGAGGGTCATTAGGGGCTGCCTGCTCCTTGGCCCCAGCTGCCCTCCTGAGGCCCCTTGGACAGCAGGGACCTTGCTGGGTGGGCCAGCCTCCCTCACTTACCTGAGCCACTCGGCTGGGGCCACACACCTTTGCCTTGGGCCTGAGGATGCACTCAGGCATGACTAAGTGGGCAATTATTCTTATTTAAGTGATTTCCAGGATTGCCGTGGATGCTGCTTCTGAGCTTGTTTTTACGGCCCAGCCACGTGGAACACCAGTTCCCATCAGACTTTCTCCAGAAAGCAGAGCAGAACGTGCTTCTCCCTGATAGCTTCACAAACCCAGGGCATGGCCACCCAGGCATTTTTCAGGTGCTTCTGAATGACTCTTGACAACGTCCTGTTGTGGTCTCAGGCACGAGGGTGTACTGGAGAGCCAGGGGCCTGGGGCGGAGGGTGGCAGAATGTCGGGGGAAGGATGGGGCTTGAGGCCAGTGGGGCCGGGCCTCCTCCCAGCTCTCCACGTGTTAACTGTGTGCTCTGGGGCAGATCAGACCTTCTCTGAAGGCCATCAAGTGGAGATAATAAGGGTGACTACTCTGGCTACAGTGAGGTGAAACAGGAGAGCATTTGTAGAGTGGCTAGCAGAGTGCCTGCAGAGAGCAGGACGAAGTAAATGTTACTGATGGAAGTCTGGGTGAGCTTTTCTCTCGTGTATCACAGGCTCATGCTCGATGCTGAGCCCTCAGGCTCAGAACGCCACTCAAGACGGCTGCCGTCTAAAGTCAGAGCAGATGCCCTGCTTGCCCCTGCCACAGCAGCTGTGTTCCCTCCCCCTCCACGGCGCTCTAGGCGCAGCCCAGGGTCTGTGCTCTGGGAGCCTTCGCTGGCCCTGCCTGCCGCTCCCCTCGGTGGTGGAGGCTGGTGCACAGATGTTTGTACTTCGGACCCATGTTGCTGTGCTTTGGCTGATGCACGTCAGCTGGCAAGCTCTGTCCACGCAGAACAGAAGCATCGAGGGCATTGTGGTGGCTCCCGCTCCAGTTCGCTCCCCGGGGCCACGGCGCCCCCTGCGGACATGGCCTCAGTTCTCATGGTTCACTGTGGACGTGCAGCTTCTGCAGAGCCGGGGGAAGCTTTACAGTCATTGCCAACATAGAACTGGAAGAAGCGTTACGGAGCATCGAGTTCGAATCTGCTCATTTTACAGATGTGGAAACTGAGGCCCAGAGACAGTGAAGCATAAACGGTCACCGAGTGACTCCCTTGGGTCTGGAAACCAATTTCCCAGGAATTGCCCATGGGATGGGACACAGCTGCCCCCAAGTCCTGCCGCCCTCCTGGCCCAAACCCCCTCTTCCCAAAGTGACGGTGTTTATGTTAGAAACATTTTTCTGATGTTTGGTTTTGTCAAAACTAATTTTAGCATTTCTAAAGCTTGGTAGAAATACAGCCTCATTACTTTGATGTCAGTGCATAGTTTACTATTAGTAGATTCTGGGGTTTATCATTTTAGTCATGTTTAACACGGCTGCACAGGCATGCACTATTAAATCTGGCTTATTTTACATTCCTGTCCGGAATTATTTATTTGTAACAATTTCCTCTCTATCAAAAGACACAGCTAATGCTGTGTTTTAATGTGTTATTTACACACAAAATAACCTATTTACAACTCTGCGTGCGCCAGAGGGAGAATGGATGGGCCCCAGCTTCCTGCGTTCTGCTACGTCGGAGTTTAACAATCTGGTTTGCTAATAGAACCATTTATCATGGGGGTGGGGAGGATAATTTATTTTATGTTTGTGGCCAGGTCTCACCGCCTCTGATCTTCGGAACATTTTGAAGATAATGAAGTCAGGCCTGGTGTTTGGGGTGGATGTGGGACACCTGGAGGAAGAAGGGGACCCTGGTCTTCCCGAGGTGGCCTGGGTGCCTCTGGGTTCCCTGAGCCCATATGTGCATCCCACAGATGGTTCCAGAGCATTGCTCAGAGATGCGGTGATGGCAGAGACCCTGCCTCTGCCCTCTGGGAGCTCCCAGTTGGAGGTGTCGGGGGACCGAGAGCAGAACACTACGGGGACACGTGGGAGGCCAGACATGTCCTGCCCGGGGAGCTTCATGGGGCGGCAGCGTCTGAGCTGGGCCTTTAGAGACGTGCAGAGTCTCATCAGGAGGACACACGCATGGGTGGGCATTGGGGGGCGGCAGCAGCAGAACGGCCCCTCAGGAGTGTGGGAGCTTGGGGGTCAGCGTGTTGACCACTATAGCTCCAATGTGGGGGTTGGGGTGGGGCCTGAGAGGGGCTCCAGCCTTGGAGGCAGGTGGAGCATTCAGATTCTCCCCTTCCCCGCCCCCCAGGCTTCAGGGAATCAGCTACAGAGGTTTAAGGCAGACCCCTGCCACATCAGAGAACAGGGCAGCCTGCAGTGGGAGGGGGGCTTGGGCAGAGAGGCTGGAGGCAAGGAGTCCAGGGAGAGGTCCCGAGGTCTGGCAGCCAGGCCTGGCAGTGAGGGGCAGTGGCATCTGGGGCCCCATGGGACCGGGGAAGGAGAAGGCCTCCTGATTGCCCTAGAGTGAGGCCCAGGGGTGGCTGGGGCTCCCAGGGGGTTGTGTGGCTGCTTGACCTTGCAGGCTGAGGTCCTATGGCTCTGTCGGAGCCTCTTCTTTTATGCACACTGATGGGTAAGGAGAGAAAAGCAGTGCATTTGAACAAAGCTGCCGCCCTCTCTGAAACCCTGTGCCAGAACCAGAGGGGGCAGGTGGGGCTGGGTTGAGGGGAGGCATCCAAGAAGCAGGAGCCATAGTCCCTGTGCCCAACAGCTGTGGTCCCCATGGAGAAACCAGACACTCCCACTTGCGATGCTGATGCGGCCAGTGCCTGATGCCTGGGTGATCAGGAAGACCACAGGGAAGGAGTGCGGCCCCGAAGGGCTCTACCAGCTGAGTAGGGCCTTGGCCAGGCCCCTGCCTGCAGCCGTGCGTTCTCTCTGACCCCTTAGGATCCTACAGGGAGAAGCGCATGCTCTGCTCAGATGGTTGAGGAGAGGTTACCAAAGGGGTGTTGGCACAGGAAGCCAGGGCTTAGGGGAAGCCGCAGGGGATGGTGCACGGAGCAGCCAGCTCCCGGGTGGCCAGCGTGGCCGGGGGCGGAGGCTCAGGCTCCGACAGACGAGGTTTAAGTCCTTGCTCTGCCACTTACCAGTTGGGTATCCTTTGCTGTTCTGAACCCTAGGGTCTTCACCTTAAAAATGGACAAATGCTGGGGCTGGCCCCGTGGCCGAGTGGTTAAGTTCGCGCGCTCCGCTGCAGGCGGCCCAGTGTTTCGTTGGTTCGAATCCTGGGTGCGGACACGGCACTGCTCATCGAACCACGCTGAGGCAGCGTCCCACATGCCACAGCTAGAAGAACCCACAACGAAGAATACACAACTATGTACCGGGGGGGGCTTTGGGGAGAGAAAAGGAAAAAAAAAAAATTTTAAAAAAAAAAAAAAAATGGACAAATGCTTCCCTTTGGAGGGCTGGGATTGTAGATAACCAGCGCAGAGTGCTAGGATAGTACCTAGCATGTAGTAGACATTCTGTATATGGAATTGCTGCTATTAGTTTTGTTGTTATTGCTGTTACTATGATTAGTCATTCTAGAACTATTTCTGAGAGTGGCGTGTATGTTTCCAATAAATATTTGAGAGTGAGTGAATGAATGAATGAATGCACAGGTATCTGAACTGGGTCTTCACAAGGAGTAGCAGTTTGCCTGTGATGTGCAAGGAGGATTGGCTTTCTAGCTCGAAGAACAGCATGGGCAAAAGTCCTGAGGTCTGAGAATGATCCAACGTGGCTGGGGAGTGCTGGCAAGCAAGGCTGGCCCTGTCAGCCCTTGGGGAGGGGCTCCCTTCACTCTGCAGCTCCAGCGCAAGCCACTGTCTCTGGGCTGGGATGTCCTGTGAGGCCATGTCCAGAGATCTCTCCTGGGTCTGTGTCCTCTGGCTGCTAAACAGCCATGCGTGGATGCTGGAGGCCCGGACTGGCCCTGGGTGGGCGTGGCTTGTTTGGAGCCCCCTCCAGCTTCAGCTGGCTTATCTTCCCTCTCCTCCTGGGCAGACAGGGAGGGAGGGGGTTGGAGGGTCTCCCTCTTGAGAAACTGCCCTTGGCTCTTTTCCTGTGACTGTGGCCTGGCTGCCGTGCTCCCAGTGGGCATGGACTGCGGCCTGGGTTTGTGGGGTGGGAAGTCTGTAACCCTGACACCAGGCAGCAAGGCCTCTGGTCCGAGGAGGGTGATTTCTGCATCTGATTGTCCATCCCATTTTGAGCAGCGACAGTTGGAGGAGGGTTTGGGTTTGGTGTGGTGCTGGGCCGTGGACACCAGGCACAGGCCTTACACCTTCCTCAATCCCTGCCCTTCTGGAATTGAAGGGACGTGCAGGGAAGCATGGCAGAGCAGGTGGTCCTGCGTGGTGAGAAGATGGTCAGACCAGGAGAGCATCCCTTCCAAAGTGAGGGCCTGAAATCCACCCGTTAGCTGTCACCATGCCTCTGGGCTTGTGCAGAGGTCCACATTGTCCTTCTTCTGTCTTGGTGACTTAGGTTAGTGGGTACCAAGCTCCTCCCCAGTGACACCTAGATTCAGGCAGCCTCTGGCCAGAGAGCTGACCCACGGGAGCAGAGGCTCGGAAAGGGAGCACAAACTGCCAAGGATGCACATTGCTGCCTCTGTGAGTTCTCAGGCTGGACACGGGGGGGACCCCAGGGTCTACACACTGGTCACATCCCTCCTGGCTGTGCTGGGGACAAGGAAAGCAACAGGTGCCTTCAGTTAGAGGCATGCAGGTGTGGGTCCATAGCTAGGTACAAGTGTAGGCCTCATCTGTAAAATGGGCGTGATGAAGCTCACCTGCCAGCTTGTAGGAGTGAGGGTATGGCAGGTGGGCCACCAGGGGCTCCTGTCATATTCTCATTGGATAGTGGCCTCACCTGCTTGAGGGGCCTGTGGCAACTCCTGGGTGGATCATTAGCAGCCAGAGCAGTGTGGAGCTGTTCAGTTGCCCATCACCCACAGCGGTACCCACATGCCTGCCGGGCCCCAGCTCTCGGCTGACTGTGGGAGGGAGAGCCCAGCAGTTCCACTCTAGGTATATGCCCAAGAGAACTGAAAACATATGTTCATAAAAAATCTTGTACCTGGATGTTTATAGCAACATTATTCATAATAGCCAAAAAATGGAAATAACCCACATGTCCATTAGCTAATGAATGGACAAACAAAATGCAGTATATCCACATATGGAATATTATTTGGCTATAAAAAGGAATGAAATACAGATACATCCTCAAAATGTATGAACCTTGATAATGTTATGCTCAGTGAAAGAAGCCAGACACAGAAGGCCACGTGTGCATGATTCCCTTTATATGAACTGTCCCCAGTAGGCAAATCCATGGAGACAGAAAATAGATTCGTGGTTACCAGGGGCTGAGGGGAGGGGGGAGCGACTGCTCATGGCTATGGAGTTCCTTTTGGGGCAATGAAATGTTCTGTGATTAGATAGTGGTGATGGTTGCACAACCCTTTGAATAAAGTAAAAACCAGTGAATTGTGTACTTTAAAAGGATGAATTTTATGGTATGTGAATTATATCTCAGATTTACAAAAGAAGAAAGGAAGGGAGAGAGGGAGTGTATGAAAGGATGAAGGGAGGGTGGGAGGGAGACGGTGAGGGAAGAAGCGAGGCAGGGCTGGGAGAGGCTGTCATCCCTCCGGCCTGTGGCACCTGGGCCTGGCCCCTTCACGCCTGGAACCCCAGCATGAGTCGCCAGGCTATGTGAGCATCGCTGCCCATCAGGGAGGCCCCGGCTTCTCCTGGCCAATGAGCAGCCTCCCCAGCCAATTCTATAGGCTCCAGGAGCTCTAAAAATAACTGGAGTGGAAGGAGGGTGTTTAATGACAAAGTAAATAATTACATTAAGGGTGCGAGTGTAGATGGGAGCTGAGTAAATCACCGTAGCAAGAGCAGCACCTCCAGCTAACTTCCAGGCCTTTATCACCAGATACTGCCTCCCTCCAGCTCCGAACACTTGATCATGCCGGGGCTCGTGGGCTCTGCAGCAGTGGGGCTGCGGGGTCGGGTGGGGCTGAGAGAGATGGCCTGCCAGCATGCCAGGGTGGCCCCCGGCCCCACCTACTACTCCAGGGGGATGTGCCCTGGGGGTGGGAGAGGCATTGGGTCCCTGTCCTGCTGGACACGAGATGCTTTGCTGGGAAGGGCCAGGGCCTGGTGCTGCCCCCAGCCGGAGAGGGCCAGATTCTGCTGCGCTTCTGAGTGGGAGGTGCCTCAGGGGCCATCTGGTTCTCTGAGGCCCAGAGAGGGGAAATGGTCTTGCCAAGGCCACACAGTGAGCATGTGATGGATCCCAGCAAGGAGCAGATCTGGGACTCCCACACCAGCATGCTGTCCTGCACCAGGCGGGTTGCCCAGGAGGGGTGGGCCTTAGATGCTCACTGGCATCCCATCCTGTGCGTGGTGTCCCAGCCCCTTCAGCAGCATCTGCAGAGGGCAGTGCCAGGCAGACTGCAGCTCCCGGGGAGTGTCGGCGTCGGCCAGGGCTGGCAAGAGTAGGGTTGTGGTTGTCTAGCGCACCCTCCTGCCTCCCTGTCCTGGCCTGGGGCCCCCAATTTGCGCTGTCCCTTCATATCCTCTCTCCGTCTACACCGTGGGCTTACCCTGTGCTCAGTGAGTCTCAGCCAGTGACTCCTGCACTCTTCCTTCCTCTCCCCAGCCCTGTGCCCGCCCCTCAGGCCAGCTCTCAGCCAGAGGCCGTGGAGGATGGGCAGGCAGCCACACTTAATGCTGAGGCCCAGGAGGGACATTCGTGGTGTATGAGGATACAGGAAGAGGCCGTTCCTTGGCCTCAGAGGATGGTTCTTCCCTGATGGAAACCAAGTCGGGACGCTTGGTTGCAGGTGACAGAAACCAGCTTGGAGCCTCTGAAGCTGCATGGAGCTCTTGGCCTCCATACGGGGAAGGTGTAACTAGCTGAGCTTGAGGCTCCAATGATGTCCCCAGGACACTGTCTCCTTCTCCCGTACTCTGGGACGGCTTTCCTCTGGGTTGGGATTCGGGCGGCTTCTCCTCCCCAGGTGGTGAGAGTGGCTGCAGGTAAGCGTGGGCCTGACACCCCTGGGCTCTGATGGGAAGGGTCTCCTTTGGGGTGATCCCAGCAGAGGTCCTGGGCTTCTTCCTGCTGTCCTAGCCTGGGTCCCCTGCACCCTGTGCGCCCGTCACTGTGCCCAGGCCGCGTGTTATTACATGGGTCTCGTGGACATCTGGTGGTACAAGGAGGGTCAGCTTCCCTGACCTGCAGGGACTGTGCATGGGAGGGCGGCCCCATGCGATGCCGGGCGGGCCAAATAAAACTGCCCACTTCACTGCAGCAGTTGGTGGGTAGAGTGGGAGGACTCAGGGAGGAGAGAGCAGCTGTGGACACTCGCCGGTGAGCGATGAGTGGAGTCAGAGCTCCAGCTGCAGGAGCAGCCTCCTCCTTTGGGCCACATTGGGGTGACCAGGCCTGTCCCCCTTCCCTTGTTGTCCTTTTGAGCTCCCCCTGAGGGGACACAGAGAGCTCCTGAGAAGTCCCAGTGACAGCCTGACAGCAGAAATGCCAAAAAGTTCCAGAGTGGCACCTCTAAGGAGGCTTCCTCAGAGAAGAGGGGGCATGTGGGAGAGGCCCTGAGAAGGGGACGAGAGTGGAGGCCTGGGGTGGCGTGAGGTGGCACACATGGAGGGCAGGGACCACAGCGCCTGCCTGAGAGGAGGTGTCACGTCGGGGGTGGGACGAGACATGTGTTTGGAAGGGGGGCTTTGAATGGCTACCAGGGAGCCTTGGAGTCTGGAATATGAGTAGTAGGGAGCCATCGAAGGGCTTTGAGCAGGGGAAGGACGTTTAGAAGAAACTCGCTTTTTTGCTGGATTGACCTATACCCTGCGACTTGAAGTGTTCCATCCCCACAATGAAATGCAGGTCATTCCTGCTGGATTTCTTTGCTTTCCAGATCATTCTTCTTTCCTCCTTCCCTCTCTCTCTGCCTGCTTCTCTCTGTCTTTCGACAAGTGTTTATCAAGGGCCTCGTGCATGCCGGGCGAGATTCTATCACTGGGTCACGCAGAGAACACACCGGCAAGGGCCACTTTTCCTGCAACCGACAGTCCTGTTAGGGGTGAGACAGGCAGGTACCCACAGGAATGACCACACGGAGGAGATGTAAAATGAGCTCTCTGCCCTGGGCATGGGGGCGCGGTGGCGTTTCCCAGGGCTGTTGGATCCGCTGCCTCTTTCCGCCATGCTGGTCAGGCAGAGTGGAAGCCCCTTCCTCAGCTGGGGGAGAAGAGGCTGATGAGCTGCTCAGGTCGTCCTCATGCCAAGGAGCAGTGCCACCACCCGTGTGTGCCACGGCCGGGTCCTGCCATCCTGTGTCGGGAGGCGCGGCTGGAGTGGAGCCTACGGAGCCAGCCACCCCAGGTTCAGAGCTGCGGTGGTGGGAGCGGGGCGGTCCCTGAGGCCTGGTGTTTCATGGGGGGATGGCATGCCCTCCCTTGCTGGGCTGTGGGCAGGACTGAGGTGGAGGCCCCACGACAGGGCTGTCTTCACGGGGGCTCTGGACGCGCTGACTGTGGTGCAGCCACGGGGACCTCAGGCCCTGCCCTCTGTTTCTGAGGCTGTCCCCCTCAGAGTGGGCCTCTGGGGTATTTCCAGCTCTCAGGGGGCATCAGAGCACCCCTTGGTCTCTGTCTGGGGTCATCACCCTTCCCAGGCCTTCAGGCTGCTGGGATCCCCCTTCTCCTATCCCCATCCTTGACATGCAGGCCTTGTCCTCCCTCTGTTTCTGGAATGTTCCCTCCTGGACCATCCTGCTCACCTGTGTGGTTGGCCTAGCTGGGCTCTCCCCTCACCCCTACCTGTCTGTGTGTCTGTCTGTGAGTCCCTCCTCTACCTGTGTGTGACGATGAAGGTGAGAGTCCTTGTCAGCAGCAAGAGCAGGTTGAGGCTGGAAGGAGCGATGGTGGTTCCTCAGGCCCACCAGGCCCTGACCCTGGGGCGGGGGGGACACCTGGCCGTGGTGGAGCCTGTATCAGCCTTGTTCCCCTGGGGGAAGGAGACGGAGCGGGGGGTTATGGAAGTCGGCATGAGAGACCAGGGTCCTCTGACCCGTGGGGGCAATGATGCCCCAGGAGCACCGTGAGGTCCCGAGGAGGCCAATGCAGTCCCTGGGCAATGTCTGTGAGACCGTTCTGGAGAATTCTCAGCACGCCAGGGAACCCAGGTGTCAGGACTCTGCCGTGGGTGCCTGGACCTCACTAACGCTGGCTGAGTGACCTGGCGGGGCTGGGGGTCAGATGGGTTTTCTGTGCTCGCGTCCCCAAGGAGGAATCGGAAGCGTCCGGAAACTTAGAAAAATGAAACAAAACAAAACTCAGAGTCAACGTTTCCCTGTGCTGTGATCCTAGGGGCTCTGTCACTGGGGCTGAGGGGAGGGCTAGAGCGGCCTGGGAGGTTCTTCCCAGAGGAGGAGGGTGGAGACTCGCCTGTCCTGGAGCCTGCACCCCAGTTCCGGGAGGGGACAGCCTGATCCTTTCAGCTGGGTTGTGTCTGGGAGGGAGAGAGCCAAGCCCAGAGTCAGATTGAGCCTCTGGGCCCTGCTGGTGCTAGAACGTTCCAGCTAGGGGCTGCCGGGGGCAGATGGACCTGCTTCACTGCCAGCCACTTCTCCCACCGGTGGTCTCATGGGGACAGCTGCGTCTGCTCCTTCACCCTCCGGCGCCCCTTCTCACCCTGGCCTCACCACCTGTCTCTCCACTGCCTCTCGTTTTTCCTGAGCGTAGTCCCCTCTCCCCCAGGTCACCAGGCTGTGGCAGCCCCTGGGCCACCTCGTCCTGAAAGAAGGTCACCTCCAGCCTCCTCAGCCTTGGCAAGCCAGTCACCACCAAGAACTGTAGCAGTGTCATCCGATGCGGAGACTCCGAGAGCCCCTGGGATCTGTCCCACCCAAGTGGCCTGGGAGCCAAGGTCTGAACACCAGCCCCTGTCAGCCCCTGCTCCAGGCCTGCAGTGGCACTTCCAGCCTGCTGTGCAGTTGGCCAAAGGGCTTTGGAGGCAGGGAAAACCCTGAGACAGTTAACCACAGGTGCTAGTGGTTGGAAGTTGGTAAGGACAGGGGACGTGAGGGGGTACCAATGGCGTCTGCTACACAGAGAGAGAAGTGTGGGTACTTACAAGTCATGATTTCTGGGAGTTTAGGAATCCTTTCCTGTGTCCCTGTCAGTGATTTCATCATTAGGGATGAATTCTGATGGCTTAAGAGTGTATGAGTGTGGTACGATGAATACGCCCTGGGAAGGTGGTAAACAACCTGGCTGTTGGCAGACATCAGTGCCTCAGTGGGAATGAGTTTATCAGATTCTGTATTGAGAGTAGGGTTTGATGGGGAAGAAGATAGGAGGACAGGACTGCTGCTGCTTAGAGAAAGGGCCAGAAATGGACTGAGGGTCCTGACAATCCCCTTGGTGCATCCTCGGAGACAAGCTCCTGTGTCTTGCCTTCCTGAGGCCTATTAGTGCCCAAAGCCCAGAGAAGCAGGGACAGGGGGACCGGGATGGTTCTCCCAGCCTGACCTTCTGGAATAGAGGAGACCCCAGACCCTGAGCCCCAGGGATGAGCCTGATTTATAAGCCGTCACTAAAAATATACACAGTGAAATGAAAGCTCTGCCGCGGCAGCGCGGGCTCTCACCGGCCGCTGTAAAGATAAGTAACGGCAGTTATAAGGCCGCTTCGACCCTTACCTTTGGGGCATAAAGGGGCCTGTGTGGACAGTAAGTCTTTGGAGAAATGTTGACTCGTAAAAGCATGGGGAAGCCCGGGCGAGAAGGCGTCCCAGCTGGCGGCCACTTGGCCTTTATGGAGCCGCAGCCCGTCTGTAACAGGAGCCACAAATCACCGCGCCCCATCCTGAAGTTGGGGTGGGAGTGAGTTCAACCTGATGCAGCCCTCCAGACAGCCCCCCAACTCCCCTCCCGCAGCCATGGAGGGGACCATGGGTGTCTGTGGTGGCTCCCCGGCCGGCATCATGGGCTGAGTCCACGCTCTGGGCACACTCAGCCCCTGCCCGCCTCTTCGGCCGCATGGCGTCCCTCCATGTGCCCGCCATCCGTGCCTCTGCCCCTTGGGGCGGCTCTCCTTTTCCTGAATGCCCTCGTCTGCCCTTTACCAGGAGGGACCCTGCTTGTCCTTTCAGGGCCATGTGCACACGCCTCATGGTGCCCTAGACACCCAGCCCTGTACTGGGTACAGTCTGATCAGGGGTGCAGAGCCACTGTGAGTGACACACGACGGAGTTGTGACAGGACGGGCCGCGCCCAGCGGTGGGAGCCGTGGAATCTCGGGAAGGCTGCGGCCTCTGCATCCGGTGTTGGGCCAAAGTTGCTGTGGGTCGATGGGATCTGCAGTGGGAGGGAAGGCTGGGCGTGACATGGAGGAGAGTGTGGATAACCCAGAACCCGTGGGGACAGTTAGGGCTCATGTCTGTCTCCCTCTGCTGCCGCCCAGCCTCACACTGGACAGACGCCGGGCGGGGAGCTGCACAGGAGCCTTCCCTGGGAGCTGTGTTTGCCGCTGGCCGGAGCTCTGGGAGCTGGAAGAGCCAGCTCTGTCTGTGGCGCCAGGGTGCCCTGAGCAGCGAACATGCCCCGAGCGGAGGGTGGGCGTACCTTCTGCCCCACCTCCACCGAGGCTTCCCCACCCTGAGCTCCCTCAAAGGTTACGGAGGACCCCACAGAACTTTTGTTTATGTGGGTTATATCTATCGGTACTTACCTTACTAGAAATTTAAAGTGATACAATTTTAAAGTATTTGAATTTTTATTCATTTGAAAATAACAGTGATGAAGCCATTATTTTATGAAAAACAACCAAATTCTTAAAATAAAAAAACTTAGTGAGAAGAATGGGAGTATACTTCATAAATTTCTTTAATTTCTGGCTTCATAGGAGACGACTCGATTCTCCTATCTGCTTTTGCATTTAGTCTCTTGCCATATGTTGTTTTAAATGAAATATGAAGAAGAAATTGGTCCTCACACAAGATAGAAAGTTAGGAAGGGATATTTTAAAAACCTTTTCAGCCAATATTCTTCTTTGATAATACACCAAAACTTTAAGTGGGTTGTTTCTTAAACGTTACTTGCCACGTGGATTCCGAAGCTGCATCAAAGACCTTGCCCTGTTCTGCCCATGAACACCGGCGGTCCGTGTTGCACTTTGAATGGATCCTTTTCGCCCGTGTGTTATTTTCTATCGCCGCACTTTGGTTGTTTGGGAATATTGGCTCACACAGCCGTGTGGATGTCGGGATGCGCAGCGAGGCAGTGAGAGGGAGACCGATCAGGTCTTGGTGTTATGATGAAATGCAGGGACTTTGCCGCTGCTCTGGACGACGACCCTGCTTACACCCTCCGTCCTCCAGGTCTCACTCGGAATCCAGATGAGGCCAACCCTGGCCGCAATCCTGCTGAGAAGGGAGTGGTGGGAAATGAAGTGTCAGCGAGGCTACGTTGCCACAGCACAGAGCCGCCCCTGCCACCCACCGCGGGTCTCTCCCTGGAGCTCCCCCTGCACCCCTGTACCCCCTGCCCTCTGGTTGCCCTCTCTCTCCTCCCCGTTGTAGCATCATCCCTGATGGGGCCGTCTGTGCTCCCTGTCTACGAGTCCACGTCTGTCAGGACCAGGTCCCAGCCCCTCGCCCAGGTAGCTCCGTGAGGTTCCGTGCTGCTCGGTCCAGTGGGTGGTCTGCACTCCTCCTCTTACAGTCTCCAGCAGTCTCCTTCCCTGGCTTCTGGACCCCGCGCCCGCTGTGTGCTCCCCTGTCCTTCCCTTCTCCCTTGACCAGAGGCCCCAGGGGTGTGTCCTCAGCTCCCTCCTCTTCTCAGTGGAGCCTCCTTCATAGGCCACCTCCTCATCTGGGGGTCAGAGGTGTCTGCCCCGTGACTCCCATGCTCATGTCATTGCCTCCAGACTGGCTCACCTGATGGCCTACCCGACAGCTCACCTGTCCTCGGACTCTGTGTATCCTGGGCTGGCTGCCCAATGCTCCTTCTCCACCTGACCCAGACCACTGGTTCCCCTCCAGGGCCTCCTCTGAGGGGACAGCATCATCAGCCCCTGACTAGGGGAAACCTAAGAGACCTAAGCCACCAGATGGCCCGGCAGTCAGGATGCCCCAGGACCTACCGTGGCTGCACCGTCCTAAAGCCTTTGTGCCCCACTCTTACCCATGAGGCTCTGAGGAGTCCCCCAACCTGCCCACAGGTCACCATGAGCCAGGGGAAGACTAGGATTCGATGGGGTCCTGGGTACAGAGCCTGTGCTCCTCCCCTGCCCCGTGCCTTCCCAGGCATCCTGCTCTCAGTTCAAGTGACCGTTTGGCCCTGTGCATGTGTCTCGCAAAAGCCAGAGCTGCCTGAGCCCTGGGCCCAGCCCCTTGCAGAGAGGCGGCGGGAAGAGCCAGAACACTCCAAAGAGCTCCAGCATCCATCCCCGTGGGGTGGCGGCGCCTCCTCCAAGCCTGAGGAGGTGGAGGCGGGTGACAGCACCTGCCCTGGCACTCACGGGCCTGTGTCTGATACCAGGGCTGCTTTTTGCTTTTTTTGCATTGAGATTTTTTTTCCCATCTGAGAAGAAATCTCTAAGAACACAGCCCTGCTCCCTAGCAGAGGTCAGGGTGTGTGCTGATCTTTTCAGCTGGCTGGGTCCTCAGCAGGTGCTGAAGGTCTCAGGCATTTGGGGCACACAGAGCAGGGAGCCAGGCTGGGCCCTGACGCCGGCCACCTCCTTACAGAGGGGGTGTCTGCAGGTGGGAGTGAGGCTGTCTCTTACTGCAAGACCAACAGGGTCTGCCAGCATGCTGTGTCCATCCCTCCATGCCCCCTGCTCCCTCCCTGCACCCCAACCCAAACACAAGGCCTGCGGAGCCTCCATGTTTGTCTGTGCTCCCAGGCGAGTCTCTGCAGGGGACCTCTCCCGCCTGAGTGTCTTCCTCTAGGCCCTCTGCCTCTCAAATCCCAAGGCTCCTTCAAGGCGGAATTCAATTAGTCAGTTCTGTTTCATTCAAAAAGCATTTGGATGTTTATGGAAGGCCTACTGGGTAGCATGTTGCCAAGCCCACCCGGCTGTTCAGTGGCTGTTCAGACCTGACAGGAGGTGATCAGAGTGCCAGCGTGCAGCCCTGGAGAACGCTCCTGTATCCTATGTCCACCGCTGTCTTCCTCTCCCTTCACCATCCTTCTGCCAGCAGCTGAATCCCAGAGGCAGGGCCAGAGAATTCCACTATATGAGCCTTGGTCTCAGGAACAGTGCCTCAGAGGAGCTTTGCAACAGGCGGTTTCTTCATCTAGTTTCAGGCATTCACTGGTCATTGTGTCAGTCACTGTGCAAATACCCCACCATCTACGCCCCAAGGGAGCTCACCAGCCAGGAGGTTAGCGTGTCAGAATGGTTAGGGCTTTGAGAGGTCAGCTCCAGATGCTTCTTCCTGCCCCTGGAGGAGGAGAGGCAGGGAAGGCTTTCTGGAGGAGGCATGACTGAGCTGGGTCTTGAGGGATGAGTAGGAGTTCACTAGGCAGAAAGGTGGGGCATACAAACAGAACATGAGCATAAGCAGAGGGAAGGGTGGCAGTGGAGATGATGTGAATCTGGATACTGTTGATCGTTTTGCTGAGGAGACCTTCTCTAGCAACTTCTCCTGAGGCATCACACCCCAGAGAGACTGAGGTTGACAAAGGCAGGCGAAAGAAATGTCCAGGGGGTCCCTTTTGCCTTCTGTCTGGTTTTCTCAGCTGAGTCTGAGTTCCCGGCTCTCTTAGAATCAGGGCGGTGGAATGAGGGAGGAACCGTTTCTCTTCCCCTCACCCGCCCAGGCCCCGCTGTCTCCTCTAAGCTGAACTCTCAGCTGTTGCCCTCAGATTTGCTGAATTCACAGCGATTCGGCTCCGGGGCCCCTGTTAGGGGCACTGTGAGTTCTCCTCCCAGTTGGACGCCCTGGAAGCCGAGAGGGTTAACCCACCAAGCCAGCTGGTGAGCATTAGTCCCCTCTCCAGGCGCTAACGTCAGAGGCTGATGCCGGGGAAAGAAGCTGGTGGCAGAGAAGACCCAGGGCTGCCTGCCGCTCTCCCCCGGGTGGGCTCCTGGCCTGGAACTGCGCCCTGCAACCCCAGGGAGGCTGGCTGTGGGCGTGTGGGCCTCCGATGACCCGTGGGACGTCAGCGGGCCATCGTCTACGCGCGCTGTGTGTGCCTGCCGTTCTTCTTGTGAGTTCGCCTGCCGCGGGGGCAAAAACTTCCGTGGAGAAGGAAAGGGAGTGGGTGCAGGAGACAGTGGCTTCTCTCCCAGTGGGGAGGGACTGACCTTTCCTTAGACACACGCTCAGGTGTCCCTCGCCCAGGGGCCTGTGCCATCTACGCGGCGGAGCGGGCAGGGAGCATGGGGCGTGGAGGAGGAGCCCTGGCCGACCCTGGTGTGCAGTCCCGAGCGAGCTGCCGAAGGAGCAATTTGCTGAGGTGGCTTAAGTGCATGTTTTCTCAATCTGTCTGTGACCAGGAGGCCTTTCGAAGGGGTTGCCATGTGCAGACTCATGGACTGGTGTGTGGCCTCGCTGTGGTTTCAGATGCCTTGCCAAGAGGCAGGAGCAGCCCCCTCCCGGGAAACGGGAAAAGTGTGTGCGGGGCCCAGCACAGCAGCCTGGGCCGGCCGCTCCTTCCCGCCTGGCAGCTGGGCTCGGTGTGGCTGGCCGGCGTTCCCGGGGACGCCTGTGCCGGGGAGGTTTTGAAGGCTGCAAAGGTGCCCACGGCCCGGTGATTAACTGGCTCCTGGACTTCATGGATCGAGTTTGCTAGACTTGGTGTGTGATGTATTTTCCTGTTTTGACTGCATGATGGGAGAAAAATGTCCAAATTAGGGATGGGCCCGTGGCTCAGCCAAGCAGCATAATGAGTGAACTTCCACTGTAGAAGAAACCAGCAGATCCCACAGACTTTTAGGGCGACTGAGAGGGAATCTCAGCTTTGGGGATGGTGTTTGTTGTTGCTTTGGCCTAGGCTGTCAGACCCGCGGAGGGGCTGGTAAACAGCATCTGGCAGGCATCTGACCCCCGGGCCCAGCCTCACAGGCATGTTGGGGTCCCCGGGACACCTGGCTGAGAGGTAGATGTGAGGGTGAGGAGGAGAAGGCGCCTGGCCCGTCCCCCTTCTTTTGCCCCTCCTTCATTAAGGGATGGGGGACTGACAATCACAGCTACTTGGAAAGACCCTTTTTTCTGCTTTGCCCCAACCAGCCCTGTACGAGGTTCCTCAAGTCTGTGCTAGACCCCAGGGGCAGATGCAGTCCCCTTTTACAGATGGGGGAGCCGAGGCTCTTACTGTTAGGTGGCCTCCCCAGCTGGACTGCAGTGGGGTGGGTCACGTGGAGCCTCCCTGGTCTCAGCAGGCCCTTTCCCCGTAGCCGGGCCACCATCCATGGTACCCCGTGGATGTCATGGCTCAGACTCCATGGGGCAGGGCAGAGAGTGGCCTTGGGGAAGCAGACTGCTGGTTGACCAGTCTTTGCTGTGTCCCACGCCTCCGACTTGGAGAGGAGGCTGCTGTGGCTCAGGCCCGGCTTAGTTCGTGTTCCCGCTCTGCCACTGGCCAGCTGCTCGGGACTTGGAGCAAGTAGCTTTGTTTCTCTGGGCCTCAGTGTCCATCTGAAAGTGCCCAGCTGGTGGGGGCAGCGATTACTACAGGCTGTTATCAGAGAAGCTCTTGGAACAGGGCCTGGCAGGAGAGATGCTCGAAGTCTGGTGTCTGGGAGCAGTCTTCCAGAGCATCACTGGTCCCCCGGCCGCACTGTGGCTGCAGTGCCCTGCACACAGCAGGCGCTCCAGGCAACACCGGGAAGCAGATGTGGGCTGTAGCTCGAGGCACAGGGACAAAATGGGTTTTTGGAAAAATGTTAGCGGGCAGCCTGGTGGGCTGAGGGCTCCAGAACTTCATGTTGTCAGGTCCCCTGCCCTGAGCCTTGCCCCCATCCCAGGGACTCCTGGAGCCCACTTGCCACAAATAACACCGAGAGAGATGGTGGCATCCCCCTCTTCCGCCCCTTACTATACAGCTGAAGGTTGTAAGGACAGAAGACAAGGATGCGCCTGCAAATTACATGTTTTTTTCTGATTATTAAACAATCTAAAAATTTGATTAACTCAGAAAAGCACAATGAACATTATTGCATTCTTACCCAATTCTACCTCCCATCCTTCATGTGTTAGCGTATTTCTTTCCAGTTCTTTCTTTCTATGCAATCATTTCTTTTTTCAGTGTTAGGTGCAATTAAGAAAATTAAAAAAAATACCTCCTTGGGCTTTGGGAATCCAAAGCTTCAGAGGAAATGGTACTGATGCAACCAAAATAGCTAATTTCCTGTCTGATTTTATTTTAAATACATGCCAAATCCATCTTTTGCCTCTTACCCTGGCTCTTCTGCAGATACCCCCAAAACTTCCCCCTTCCCCAATGAGCGTCTTCATGGAGTGGTCCAGGAGTGGCAAGCCAGAAGGGTGTGGGGGCCCTGGACAGGTGTGCACAGTCTGCACTGAGAGGCAGGTGGAGGGTGGCAGCCTGGTGTTTCCAGGGTGAGGCGGTGTCTGACATGCAGCGGGCTGCCGCTGTCTTTGGTATGCTGTTTGGTCCCTGAAATTAATGAGTTCTGCAGGGACACTCCGCAGTAGCTAAAGATCATTTACCTGAATTGCTTTTTAATTTCTGCTGTGGGAAGCTACCCCTGGCGCAGTTTAATTACATTATAATTTACAGCAATCCCAAATCTATAAATTTAGCCATAGTGGTGGGGGGAAGGGGCCGGAGCCATGTGGGGGCTGGGGGAGAGAGGACCCCCCCCCACCATCATTAAATTAGCCTCTGTTTCTGGGTGTAGGTTCTAGTGACCGGGCAATTGTGGAAGAGGCAGAGAGGGACACTTCTTGCTCAAGAGATGCCGAAGTTTGCTTTTACACTGAGGAGGGGTTGGTCCTGAGCTGACTTTTGGGAGAGGACTTGTGGGTCGTTGAGCATCCCTCTGATCTGCCTGCTTGTAGCTGTTTTGCTGTGGACTTGGGAGCACACAGAAGCGAGTGGTCCGGGGAGGTCTCTGGAACACCTGCATTGGGAGGCAGGGTCCCCCGGATTCTCTGATCACAAGACCTCCCCCACTGGGCTCTGGAGGGGAGAAATGGGCCTTAGGGAAGGGCCCAGGGAATGCTGGGGGGTGACCAAGGCCCCCCTCTGGGCTGGGAGCTGACGGAGCACATGGAAACAAAGGCCTGTGGGATTCCCACAGGAGGGACGGGGAACAGTGCCCACGGCGCAGGCTGAGGGAGGGGCTCTCCTCTCTGCGCCCGCCTTGCGCAGACCCGGCATCGGCACCCACGGCAGGATTTACACGTGTGGTGCCTCTGGGCTTTCCATTTTGCTGGGCAGTTCACTCCTTTCCTGTAAAACCACGCACAGATCAAAATATCTGTATTTTCTCTGCACAAAGGCAGTTAATTAGTGGAGTTCCATGGTGAATTTACTTTAAATAATAAAGAAAAAACAGGCTTTTCTGATTTATTGGCTACAGAAATCTAAGTGTTCATATCTTGGGTGACTTACATCGGGGTGACTTTTATTTATAACAGTGGAGTGTGTCCCATACAAAAAAGCAGTGGAACTTAGGTTCAGAGAGGTCAACTCACTTACCCCACATCACACAGCTGGTGGGAGGAGATAAGGCACACGCATGAGGACACTATGAGTGTGAACACTGAGTTCACTGTCAGGCTGTCATGTGGGAGAGGTGACCTGGTAATAGAGAGAGGTGAACAGGGAAGCAAAAAATAATTTAATTTTTCCCCAAGCTCAGAGCAGGGCGGTGGGGACAGTGGGGTGAATGCGGATCCAGAGGGTTATCAGCTCTCCCAGAGGAGGCTGTTTGCAGTGGAGCCTGTCTCTTGCACAAGTAGTTGTCTGCTCCGCCCCGAGGAAGCTGGTGGTCCTCAGGCCTGCCCTCTGAGCTTTGGCTCCCATGTCATGAGTACTGGGCCCCAGAGATGGCGAAACTGTGGCTCCAGAGGGACCCTCCCCATACTCGCCTCTAGCCAGCGCCCATCGCTGGCTCTCTGGCTGAAGACCCTTGCCTGCCCACCTTGGGCCTGCACTAGTGTCTCTCGATCCAGCTCTGAGGAGGTGTTCTCGAACGCCTTTGAGAATTTAAGCCCGCCCTACGGGACTTTGCCATGAGGCGTGATGTCCAAACCACAGCGAGGTGTGAGGACTAGAGCTCCCTTATCGGCGACACCACTGAGGGGGATGTCCCCCTCGCATTTCTCACAGCGGAGTCCCCAGGCCTCTGGTACCACACGAGTATGATTTTGGGGTTTGGGCAGAATTAAAGCTGCAGCTAAGAGTCTGAAAGAATTCATTGCTTTTGAAGGAGCCTGTTTATCAACTCAGGTTTTAGAAACATTGGCCCACAGGATAAAGCCCAAGACCTGGCCCCGTCGGCCTCTGTAGCCACTCGCTGGCCTCACGGGAAAACACCTCTCACCGGAGAATAGCTGTGCAGCTCCCTGATGCACCTGTCTCATCCTTTGCCCGCCCCTTCCAGGAAGCCTTCCTTGATCACAGCCCTCCTCCACATGCCCCTCCCTCCCCTCCCTGTCGCCCTCAGAGCCCTGCATGTCTCCTGTCTGGTGATTGGTCTCCCCCGTAGCCTGGGCTGTGTTCTGTCCGCAGGACTGAGCTCCAGCTGGCGCGGAGATGTTTGGATAGCCAGGCGGTGGATCACAGGGTCGCCTCCTTCTTGCGTCTGCTGGTTCACGGATGTCCAGCACGAGCCTCAGCAGCTCAGAGCTTTGCTCTCCAGCTGTGGCCCAGCAGTGGCCCAGCAAGGGACAGGATGCTGGGGGTGAGAACCCCACAGGCCCTCACTGCTGGGCATGATGGGGAGGCGGCTGCCTTTGTTATGACAGAGAAGAGCCCTGGGCTGCAGCCAGGCTCTGTCCAGAGACAGCTGCGACAATGCCTGCAGCCAGCCCTGCGGGCAGGCAGGGTGAGGAGGAGCTGTGGCTGGCATGCACCTGCATGCACCCACTTAGCAAATTCAGCTTGTGAGAGGGAAGGAGGCCGAGACAGGGAGATGGAGCATGGGCGCGTGAGTGCTGCCCCTGCCCACCGTTCCGCAGCCTGAGCCTGCCAGGGCTGGCCTGGGAGGGAGGTAGAGGGAGCATCCCGTGGTATCCATCAGGTGACGTGCACTCCTGCCTTCTGTGTCAGGAGTTCAGAGCCAGTTTTCGATTCTGGTGTTTCCCCACGCCGAGTTATTCACGGACCTTGGAACGCAGCCCGCTCGTGCCATTCCTGCTTGGCCGAGGGGCAGCGTGTGTCTCCACATGGAAGAGCCCCCTGAACTGGATTCGTGAGGAACAGGCCCACCTTTGCATGGGCCCCTCCTGGAGGTGTGCGGGGGCGATTTGGGCTGATGGAGGTTTTTGTCTCATGTACGCACTGTAGCCTCCAGTCCTGCAAAAGGTGGGACCCCACCCCCCACCGTATCCCCATTTACAGATGAGGGACCTGAAACCCAGACAGAGCAGGTGCTCTGGGTCACACAGGTGGGAGAGGTGGATTTGAACCCAGGCCCATCAGATTTCCCCACTCGAGGTCACCCAGGGGAAGGAGTGGAGAATGGGGCAGTTAAGTCTCTGGGTGATGATTGTCCCTGGTGATAGCCCCCAGAGCCCATTTCAGATCAGCCCATCCAGCCTTCCTTGGCTTCCCCCTTCCTCTGTCCTCCCTTCAGACGCTGGGCACATTCTTCACTGTGACTTCCCTTCACGCTGTGCCTCCCCCGCCTCAGCCACATGAACCACTGGGGCTCTCAGGACAAGGGGGGCTCCCCCCATCTCGCTTTCTCATCCTGAGTCCATGAGGGACCACTGTGTTCCCAGCTCCTAGAATAGTGTACATGTTGATAATGTTTGTTGAGTGACCCAATGATAGACTCATCCAGAGCCAGCCCAGAAGTGCAAACCTGTGGCAAAGTTGCCCTGGCCCCATGGCCATCTTTCCGGATGCTGCGGTGGCCCACATGCAGGTTGCCATTGTCACTTCTTGCTAAGTGTGAGCCCAGCCCACCTGCGCCAGGGCCTCTGTGAGTGAGTGAGTGGTGAAGAGTCAGTGGGGACTCACATCCACTGCGACGGCACTAGCAGAAAAATGGAAAATATAACAAGTGTTGGTGATGATGTGGAGAGATTGGAACTTTGTACACTACTGGTGGGAATGTAAATTGGTGCAGATACTATGGAAAACAGTGTAGCAGTTTCTCGAAAAATTAAACATAGGGGCCCGCCCAGTGGTGTAGTGGTTGAGTTCATGCATTCCATTTCGGCGGCCCAGGCTTCATAGGTTTGGATCCCGGGTGTGGACCTAGCACTGCTCGTCAAGCCATACTGTGGCAGCGTCCCACATAAAATAGAGGAAGATGGCACAGATGTTAGCTCAGCAACAATCTTCCTTAAGCAAAAAGAGGAAGATTGGCAACAGATGTGAGCTCAGGGCCAGTCTTCCTCACACGCACACAAAGAAATTGAACAGAATTACGTATGATCCTGCAATCCCACTTCTGAGTATATACCCAAAAGAATTGAAAGCTGGACTTGAACAGATGTTTGCACACCCATGTTCATAGCAGCATTATTCACAACAGCCAAAAGATGGAAGCAACCCAAGTGTCCATCAGCAGATGAATGGATACACTAGATGTGGTGTGTTCACACCATGGGCTATTTTTCACCCTTAGAAAGAAAGGAAATCCTGTCACATGCTACAACATATATGAACCTTGAGGACATTGTGCTCAGTGAAATAAACCAGTCACAGAGAACAAATACTGTATGATTCCACTTGTATGAGGTCCCTGGAACAGTCAAATTCACGGAGACAGAAAGCAGAATGGTGGTTGCTGGGGGCTGGGGGAGGGGGAACCGGTGAGCGTATGTTTAATGGGGACAGAGTTTCTGTTTGGGAATGTGAAATAAGGTCCTTGAGATGGATGGTGGTGATGGTTGCACAACAGTGTGAATGTGCTTGATGCCACCGAGCTGTGCACTGAACAATGGTTAAAATGGTCAATTTCATGTTAGGTATATTTTACCACAATTTTCAAAATTAAATAATTTTTGAAAAAGTCAATGGGGAGCAGGTCCAAAGACTCGTGGACTTTTAAAGCTGCGACGAACCTGGACCCCAGTACCTCCCCCCCCCCCCCCCCCCCCCCCCCCCCGTTTTCCAGAAAAGAGAGCCGGCTGGGCCCCTGCCCTGGGCTTTTCTGAGGAAGGGACCCTTTGGACCCGTCTGCACCTGGCCCGAGGTGCCCGGGCTGGCGGAGCTCCCACCCCCAGGCAGACGCTGAGGGCGGGGCCTGCGGAAAGTATGTTGGTTTGAGAAATTTCAATCTGGCTTTTTTCTTCTCTGTGAAAAGAATTAAAATCCAGCATAAGCTTATTACAGGCAGCTGAGGTTATTTTGGGAAGCAGCAATTAAAGGTTTTATTCTGCTCCTCTGCCTTCGCCCTTGCTGCTCGCTCACACAGGTCTGAGGGCTGTTAAACCTTCACCCGGCGCACAGCCCTGGGAGGCTGCCCTGCCCGCTTCTCCGACCCGCGCCTTGGGAAAGAAAGGAGAGTGAAATTCATATTAATTACCGCTAAATCTGCTCAGTAAGCACTTGCTGAATATGCTCGGAGATGAGGTTTAAGGCTCTCCTCCAAACAAAACGGTAAAATGAAAGGAATAATTTATTTGGTCAGACACTATAATTTGCCGCGTCATTCCACTTCTCTTGTTACTAAAATGGATGCTCTGCTGAGGCCGTGACTCCCGGCTCCTGGAGAAGCCTTGTCCACGGCCACTACTCCTCACGACCTCCCGAGAGGTCAGCCTCGCCCACCAGGCTGAGGCCGGGCCCAGGGCTCCCAGGAGGCACGCGGCTCACGCTCCTGCACCCTCGCACCCACACACTTATACACACACCTCACACACTTGTACATGTATGCATGCACATGCTGGCAGTCACACACACACTTACACGCTTACCCATGGTCATGTATACCATCACATACATGCACACTCACACACTTACACGTGTCCCTCACACCCTGTCGTGGTCACACACACTCACAGACATATTAGCACACACATGCTGATAGTCACACATGTGCACTCTCACACTCTCGCACAGTGGTGTGTACGTGGAGAACAGAGAATGCTCCAAAGCAGGTTAGTAGTTCAGTGAACTATTTCTTTTTCTGTGTTTTACAGAGTGGGAGCATTGTGGGAGTCTCTGAATGTGTTTCTGACCACAGTTTGTGTCTTTATGAGGCCGGGGTACTCACAGGTACTTTAGTGATTAAGACCGCAGAGCTGGGAGTTGAACAGTGTTAGGGTTGAGCCCCGGCCCAGCCGCTTACCAGCTGCATGACGTCCAGCCTCGGTTTCCCGTCTCTACATGGGGATGACAACGTGTGGACCTCATAGGATGCTCACGAGGAATAAATCAGATTGTGCAGAGCAGCTGTTTCCTAGGAAGTTCTTATCTGCTTCAGCTGGCAGCATCATTGTGTTTATCACCATCCCATAATGCCTGGTATCGCATCCCTTTGCCCAGTGCCTCCTTGGCTGGGGCTGGGGGCTAGGGCCTGGGGTGGAGGAGAACCTGCCTCTCCAGGGTGGCCGGAGGAGGGGCCGTGTGGGCTGGGGGTCCTGCCTGCTCACCAGGACTCTTTCCTCTGAGGGAGTCCTTCCCGGGGGTGGGGGATGCGTGTCTCGGGAGGGCGAGGCCTACCGCTGTGTGTGTACATGTTCGTGCTTACGAGAGGTAGCTTTTGCATGGAAGAGCTTTGGGTGAAAATTGGGCAGGTTTGGATGTCAGTGTTTGCTGTTACCCCGGGGGAGTCTGGTGGTGGTGGGTGGTGGCCTGTCTAACCAGCCACAAGACCCTGAGCAGGTGATGAGCTTGGCTCCACCCTCAGTCTGAGTGCGTGCCGTCCTGGAGGGGGAGTGTCTGATGGGCTTATGGTGTGGCTGCGAGGGCCGTGTTGGTGCCACTATCAGGTAGTGTCTTACATCCCTCTTTGTTGCCATGTTTGTTTTAGTGGCTTAGCTCCCTCTGCCCTGAGAGGGTCCCTCCCTGCCCCCTGCGAGCCCCCAGCAGACCCTCAGCTCTAGGGCGCTGGATGAGCAGAGGGGGAGGCTGGGCTGCGCCAGGCAGCTGCTTTGCTGAGCCTGTGCCTGTGTGTAGGCAGACACACACAGACATACATGGCACCTGCCAGGCCCCACCTCGTCTGTGGGGAGGGTGACACAGTGCTGGCAACACGTGTCCCTGTGTGGTGGCAGCAGCAGCTCCGCGTGGACCTGGGAGCCCACTTCACCCAGTCAGCAATGACAGAGCTCAGGACAGACAGCGAGTCAGTGAGCTTGTCTCCTGGGGCTCCTGCAGCCCAGGCCAGTGCCACGTGCTGAAGAGGGCGTGTGGGCCCTCAGGAGGACATGCAGGCTGTGGGCACATCTGTCTCCAGAACATTCCTGGCCAGGCCAGCCTGTGAGACGGCATCTCCCTGCCTTTCTCTGTCCCCATCAAGCTCTCCCTGCGTCTCTGGGTGGCTGCCTCTGCCTCCTTTCTTTCTCGCTGTCCTCCTCCTCGTGTCTCTGTCACTCTATTTCCTTGTCTGTCTGCATGTCTTTTCCTGTTATTCCGTTCCTGTCCCTGTATCTGTCTCTCTTCATTGTCTCTCACTGTCTCTCTCATCCTCTCTGTCTCTCCGTTTCACCGTCTCACTCTCTGCATCTGTCTGTCTGCCTCCCTTTTCTTCTCTTTAGTCCGTTTTCTCTCTGCTCCTCTTTGTCCTTCCACCAGGCTCTCTTCCTCTCTCCCTCCCCCATCTGTCTCTGGCCCTTGTTCCCTTGTCTGTCCCTCTCTGCACACCGAGGTCTGTCCTGGGTGGCAGTGGCTGTGCTCACGCCTGGCCCGCCCTCTGCCGGGGCCTCTGGAGCAGACTGGAAGTTCCTCAGGGCGTTCAGTCCGGCCCTGGAAATGTTCTAATTGGGCAGTCAGCTCCTCCAAGGAAAACCCACCCGGTGCCATGACCTCCCTGCCGTGTGGGGACAGGTGCCCAGGGGTGGCCGGGTGCTGACGGGATGCCCACCCAGGCCTGGGAAGGCCCCGGGTTTTCCTGAGAGAGGGGTCCGGTGCTCATGAGCTGCACAGGCTCGCCCCCAGGAAGTGAAGGCTTGGCTCAGAGTGTTTTCACTCCCCTTTTCTGGTTGGGGGGTGTTAAACAAAATAAGAGTTTCCATCCTGAGAGCATCTTCAGCATGCCGGAACCTGTGAACTGAGCTTTACACACATTGTCTCTGAGTGTCACAGCCCCTGATGGTGCGTGTCCTTGTCCCATTTTATAGTGGCAGCGGGAGGGTGGGCAAGGGCAGTGGTGCTGCTGTGGTAGCTGGGAGCACAGATTTGAATCTCCCTCGGACACTTCCTCAGTCCCCTCGCCTCTCCAGCCTCCGCGTCTGCGTCTGTAGATGGGCTGGTCCTGATCCCGCCGCTCGGGGCTGCTGCTGCGGGATTGAATGAGGCCGTGCTCATGAAGGGCCCACGAGGACTACGGCTTCACTAACGCGCTGGGGTCGGAGTATTCTGAGGGTTGTCGCCCTGAGCCTTGGCTGTAAAGCGCCTGGGGGATGGCCCATGCCGGGCTGCATCTTTGCAGCGTCTGGGAGGGGATCACCCCTCACGGGCACCATCATGAGCTCTTAGTTGGTTCTCAGCTGCAGGAAAACCCAGGAACACAGTGTGGTGTTTGCTTGGTGATGAGAGAGTCGGCACGGAGCGGGGCCCCAGTCTGTGCCAGCCCGTCCAGGGCGGGCTCATGGCCCTCCAGGGAGCCCGGGGCGCCATGATCTGGTGTCCCCTGGGGCGGACTGAGCCGCGTGCCTGGCGACACCAGCTCTGTGAGAGCTCGGATTGCAAACCTCTGTTCCTTCTCCCCCAAGGCACTTGGGGCAAACAGCTGTGTTCAGCCACAAACTGGGCTGTTAGGGGCTGGCTTTTGTGTCTCCCTGTTCAGGGAATGGGGTGTCCACCTTCTGGTTCTAGCCTGGGTCTGAGCAGATCGTGACCCCTGGCCTCTGCCCCTGTCCCTGGGGTGTGCCTGGCCCTGACTCTGATGGAGCGTGTTTGGGCAATTGGAAAGTAAACGACTTTCTGCTTTGAAGGGAGCCAGAGCTGGGCTGGCAGGCAGCTCTGTCCCTTGTGGCCTCCCGGCCGTGTGGCCTGGGCAGGTCACTTCCCTCCCTGAGCCTCAGGCTGCTGCGTGCTTGGAGGACATGTGTTAGGAGCTGCAGGCCAGGAGAAGGGGTCCTCCACAGGCAGCAGCAGGCGGGTTGGAGCCCCTGAAGCTCCGTGTTGTAACCCTCCAGAAAGGTGAGGACAGCTGGAAAAGACTGTCCTCCCCAAGGAATGATCACGTGACGATGTGTGCTCAAGGGCACATCAGAGACTTTGGGCCCCCAGTCTGAGTTTCAACCCAGTCTGCTGTTCCCTTGCTGTGTGACCTTGGGCAAGTCACTGCACCTCTGTGGGCCCCGGTTTCCTGTCTGCAGAACCTAGAGCATCAGGCTGGCTTCACAGGGCTGCCATGAGGTTGACCAGAAGCCTTGTCCCCCTACCTCGGATGAGCAGGCCCCCTCAGGTGGGCCGCTTGCCCCGGAGTCTTTTCCATTCCGTGGACATCACAGCAGCCACCTCCCACTGCCGAGGTCACCTCCCTCGACCCGCTGGTCGCCCACAGGGAGCTTAGGACTGCCCAGGCTCTTGGGCTAGGAGAATCCTTCGGCTCCCCAAACCTCCCCACTGGCAGTCAAGAAATGTGCGGGCCATTTAGGGACACTCACATTTGAATTTAAGATTCTCTGTCAGCAGAATCCACAAACCAAGGTTTAAAATTCAGTTGGAAAGCCATCCCCAGGCCTCCAAAGTCCTCTTGGTGCCGGAGCACAGAGCAGGTCTCCTGAGGAGCACAGAACGGGCCTGTGCTTGGCTTGTCTGGCTCGGCCAAAGTCCAGGGAGCGTTGGCCTGCCTCCCTGTCCTGTTTGAAAATGACGTTTGAATGCGCTGCACGACTCTTGGGTGCTCGCTCCCCCACACCTCACGCCCTGGGTCCTCGGCAACGTGCACAATAATGGTTTAAAATGTAGAGTTAATATTGTTCAGGGATGGTGAGGCCAGCAGATGAGGAGACGACTGCCATTGACAGTTCCCAAGAGGAGGGGGCACGGCCCACCATGCAGGGCCACAGGGAAGGGCCAGGGTCAGTCAGGAGGCAGAGGGAGCTGGGGAAAGCGTGGGCAGGAGGCTTGATTGTGGTTTTTGTGGGAAGGAATGGGCGAGGCAAGGTAAGCAGGTTTCGGGTTGGCCAGTTTGAATAAGTTCAGCTGGCTGAGGGGCAGAGGAGAATTGCCTCTTGGAGTGTAAGAGCCACATGGAGGAGGTGGGCCAGCGTGTGGGTTCTGGATTGGTGGGTTTGCTGGTCCTTTGCTGTCTTTAAGACTTGACTAGTGCTGGGAGGGGCAGTCTCTCCCCTGTCAGTGAGGCCTCAGATGCCAAAGCATCAAGAAGACAGAAAATAAGAAAATATAATTAATAATAGTCAGGAGACATGAGATGAGGTCCCGGTCCCTGCAGACCCCTTGACCTTTCCCTGGCCTCCTTTGCACACTGATTCTGGTGACAATCCCTTGCCACGCAGTCATTGCTACCAGTTGTGCAGGTCATTGTTAATTTTCTGTGGGGGATTGTGGTCAAGGCATGTTCCCGGCTTTGTCCTGGTTTCCAGGGCTGGGAGGTCACGTGTAAGGAAGGACCTTGCTGTGCAGTCCTCATATGGGCATTTCAGTGACCCCTGTCCCAGGCTTTCTTGGTTAAACTCAGGCAGGTTTTCAGCTAGTTTTCCACTGGTTCCATGTGGCACTTGGGTACAGTTGTGACTAGGCGGACTTTTTGGAGCAAACATTATTTTCAGAGCAGACATTCTAATTTTGGTAGAGCAACTGTGGTTTTTAGTAAACATACCACATCGAGGAGCAGCAGATCTCCCTGAAGAAGGGAAGGTGCTCATAATGGTGGAGGCCAGGATTTGGGGATGGCGTGTGTGCGGTTGATGGTGGTCCTTGAGCTGCAGGTGGCCATAGCAGCAGGAAGGAGTACTGCCCCGAGTCCCAATTGGAAGGCTCGGTTCATATGGTGGCTGGGACACGCGTTAGCTGGGTGGCCCTGGGAAAATGACCTAGAGCATCAGTTTCCCCGTCTGTACTGGGCATAATGACACCAACCATGCAGGGTGCTGTGGGGGTTAAAGGAGATCAGGAGCATGCCTGGTGTGCCGCGGGTCAGCTGTACCTCCTCGGCGGGTGTTGGGCTGTCCCCAGTGTGGACGCAGCCCCTCCTCAGTGAGGCCTGAGGCCTCCCTGGCCAGCAGCAGCCACACACTGGGCTTCTCCATGCCATCACAGTCTCCGTTTCACATGTGTTGTCCATTTGATCCACTCCATGCCTCCGAGATAGGGGAGATGTCACTGTCCCCACATAACAGACGAAGAAGATGATGCAGGAAAGGAGAGCTAAGGGAGAGTCTCACAGAGCTGCCCAAGAGCTGACCCCACCCAGCATGAGGCTTTGGTGGGAGCTGATCTGAGGAAGTCTTAGAGCACAGTCTGGGTGGGCCTGCCGGCCTCCCCTGGTGAGGTGTCAGCCGAGGCCCCAGGCCCCGGCTAGACAGGCTGCAGACTGTTTGGACCTGATGTGTAATGGGGCTCTGTATTATATATATATGTAATGTGTATAATATTTTAAGCACACAAAGATGATGTCACCAATACCCACACATTTTCTTGCCTTGTTTTCAGTCAGTGACACATCAAAGCCGGGGCTGGTCTCCCCTGGATGCAGACAAAAGGGAATGCACTTTGTAGAGAATTCAAAAACAAACAACAAATTGTCTAAAACTGAGTCCACTTTTTATTTTTACCAATTCTGGTGATTCTAAACATTGTCAGTGATGAAGCCGTCCCCGCTGGGGTGGACCAAGAACCCTTCGCAGGGCCCCGCCATTTCTCCACCACTTGAGACCCCTACTGCCCTTCCTTGAGTCCATTACCAACCCCAACTTGTCCCCCCCCCCCCACCCCGAGGGGACCTTGGTCCAGAGAATTTCGTTTATCGTCCCCAGGCGTGTTTTCATATTTTTACTATATATGTACATATCTACATACAGTGTGTTTTAAGAATTAAGAAGCTGTCTTACTGTATGTAGAGCTGTATTTCTTGTGCATAATCTTATGTTTTTGAGATGTATCCACGTCAATTCCTGAAGCTCTGATTTGCTCATTGAAAGCTCTGCGTGCTCCACAGTGAATGAGTAGTCCACAACCCATTTATCTACTTTCCTGCTGAGGTTATTTAGGTTGTTTACAGTTTTGTATTGTGGCAAACGTCGTTGCTATGGGTGGACCGTGTCTCCTTGTGTACCTGTGCAAGGAGTTCTTCAAGGCGGGGGGTTAAGAAATCAGTTTTGTGGATAACAAACAGCATTTGAAAAAGTAGAAGATATCACAGTGCCTTGCGAGTAGTAAAGGTGAAGTTGAGTCTGGGCCCATGTGTGTGTCTGCGTGCTCATGAACACGTGGGCTACGTTGCACGTACAGTGCGTTTCTCTGCGTCACGTGGAACGGTCTGAAAGACCAAGCCCCTGCGTCTTCGTGAGTAGAATTGCTGGGCTGCAGGGCGCCTGCATTTCAGCTTTCTTTGACACTGCCAAATGGCCCTCCAAGGTGGCTGGGCAAATTTACCCTCCACTTTTCAAAGAGTGATTTATATTATTAGATTCGACTTTTTATTTTTAATCAATCTAATAAGTGTGAATGATCTTTTTAAATTTGCACCCCCTCGTTTGCATACTGGACATTTTGGGTTCTTCTCCCCTGTAGGTTGGTCTATGCATCTCCTTTGCTCAGCTTTCTACTGGGTGTCTGCTTTCTTCTTATTATTTTAAGAGATACCAATCACTTATTGTTTAGATGTGTGATCAGTAGTTTTTCCCAGTCTTCGGTTGGCCATTATCTTTATTTATGGTATGGTTTAATGGGGCAAAAGTTGTACACTTCAACATAATCAAGTGTATTATTCTTTTCCTTTATGGCATGTATTTGTATCTTGTTTAAGAGGTTCTTTCCTACCTTAAAGTCATAAGGATACTCTCCTAAATTTCCTTCTATAAATTGTAGGTTTGCATATAGTTTTTTAATCTCACTGGAATTGCTTTGTCTTTGCCATGACATGGAGATCAAATTTTGTTTTATTTGTCTGTGTGGATAAGCAGTTGTCACAGTAGCAGTTACTGCGTTTCTTAATTTTTAAATGTTTTTTTAAGTGCAAAAGCTGTCACATGTCAATTTTCCTTATATACAAGTGAGTCTGTTTCTGGCCTCTCCGCTCTGCTCCCTTGGCCCGTTCGCTTCTTAGACGCCGTTGCACGCTGCCATTGTCACTGTGGCTGTGAAGTCACATCTCATAGGGCAGGTCCCCTCCTTTGTTCCCCTTTCAAACTGTCTTGGCTCTTCTTTGGCCTTTGTTCTACCATGAGAACTTTAGGATCAGCTTTTTAGATTCCATGAAAGTCCCTGTTGGGACTTTGATTGGAATTGAATTGATTGGATTGGATTGGAATTGAATTGAACTGATGTGGTTAGTTTGGGGAAGGTTGCCATTTTTGCCATATTGAATTTTCCCCACCTAGGATCATGGTCTTAATGCTTCTTTTATATTTTTTAGTTGCTTTATAATCTGTATCATAAAACTCTTATACACATTTTGGTTAAATTTCTTCCTGACGACCTTACAGTTTTGTTGCTGTTTCATGTGGTAAATATATATCTAAAAATGACAGTTTCTAATTCTTTATTGCTAGTGTCTAGGGATATAGTTGCATTTTCTATATTGATCCTGTTTCCAGCAATCTTGCCGATACCTTATTAAATGTATCCATGTAGATTTTATAGATATTTTACTTAGTCATATCATTTACAAGTTATCAAGGTTTTTTTTTCTTCCTTTCCAATTATTGTATCTTTTATTTCTTTTCTGCGTCTTCCTGTGCTATGCAGAATAACACTCTTCAACAGAAATGTGATGTGAGCCATGTACTTAATTTAAAAGTTTCTGGTAGCCACATTTTAAAAAGTAAAAAGAAATAAGTAGAATTAATTTTTATAATATATTTTGTTTCACCCATTGGAGCTAAATATTATCATGTTAATATGCAGTCAATATAAAAAATGGTTGCAGTCATTTATATTCTCTTTTCATCTGTGTCTTCAAAATCCAGTGTGTGTTTTGTAGTTAGAGCACATCTCATTTCGAGTGGTGAGTGGTTATGGTGTTGGACTGCCCTGTAGAATCTGCAATCCAGTGTTGAACAGAAGCTCGATGAGTGGGCATCCTTTTCTTGTTCCTGACTTGAAAGGGAATAATTCTGAAGTATTACCATAAGGATAATGTTTAATGGTTTTTGGTAGATTTCCTATATTAGGGTTAAAATTTCCTTTTTCTTCCTATTTTGTTAAAGCTCCCTAATTGTGTATGGGTGTTGAATTTTATTAATGATTTTCTGCAAATAATGAGACAATCATAAAATTTCTTCTTTAGCCTCTTATTGGGACGACTTTAATATTAATACATTTCTGTTATTGTAACATCATTGATTCTTGGGATAAACCCACCTCAATTTACCTTGTTGGATTTAATTGGTAATATTTTCGTTAAGATGTTCGAGTCTATGTTCAGCAATGAGATTGGCCTCTAATTTACCTTCCTTCTGCCCTTATTTAGTTGAAGTATCCACCATATTAGCATCATAACATGTGCTAAGGAATATTCCTTTCTCAAATATTCAAATATTTGTATATGTTAAAGATTATCTTAAAATATTTATGTTAACGTATTTGTGTATATTTGTACATGTCCATGTTTGTATATGTTAAATATATGTTATGGATTGTCTTCAAATATTTGTATGTGTTCAGGATTATCCATTCCTCGAAGGTTTGGAAAAACTGGAACTGCAAAACCTCCTTTGCTGGTTTTGTTGGTTTGTTGGAGTTTTTTTAAACTACTAATTGAGGTTGTTCAACGGTTAGAGGTAATTCCAATTTTCTATTTCTGTTTTTCTCTTTGAGTTGTCTCTCATTAAATCAGTCTCTCTCTCTAGGAATGTGTCTGTTTCTCCTGTTACAAGTTTATTGGCAGCATTTGTAGTGAACGTCCCTCTTTTTTATCCCTAACGGTGTTTATTTGTGCCTTCTCTGTTTTTCGATCGGTCTTAACAGAAGCTTGTTGGCTTTACTTGTCGTTTCGAGCTACTGGATCCCTTCTTGTTTGTGTCCTCTCTCGCTGGTTTCTTCCCAGATCCTGTGTCCTCGTTCTTCCTTCTTTAGGTTTGTATCAGTGTTAATTTCCTAATTCCTTGAGCTGGGCCCCTCGATGATTAATTTCCATCCTTCTGCCAGCCCCTCCCCTGAGCCTGAGCATGTGTCTGAGTCTTGCGTCAGTTACATCCCAAGAGTTCTGATATGTGGCAGTTTTATTATTTTAAAACCTTAGTTTTTTTCAGTTTGGGAAAATTTTTCAACCGTTATCTCTTCACAATGCGCCTTTCCCCCTATTTTCTCCATTCTCTCCTGGAATTTTCTCATTCTATCTTCCATGTCTCTTCAACTCTTTTTTTGTATTATCCATCTTTTTGATCTTTCTGTTATGTGTTCACTCATCTTCTCTTAAGCTGACTTTGATGTGTTCTCTGCTGACTGTTGCTCATTGTTGTGTGTGCGTGTGTGTGTTTTGTAATTTTGGATTGTGAACCGAGATTTGTTCACAGGAAGCCTACGTGGCTATGTTGAGGCTCCCTCCCTCCAAAGTGGTTTTCTGGGTGACTCTGTCAGGTTCCTCAGGAGTAACACCAGTGTGGGATCAACTTTGCATTCTTTTCATAGCTTGGGGGTTCCTGGACACTGTGGGGACTGTCAGTTTGAACCGTCAGCCAAGGAAAAGGCAGACAGGTGGTTACAAACACTCAGAGGAGACTTTTAAAACTCCTTCACCCATTTCCCAGGCAGAAGTATAATTCTAGTTGTGTCCCTGTGACGGTGGGCAGTGAAGGGTGTCCATTCTTTTACAAAAACTGTAGCCCTCCAGTGTCTTGACTGCACATGAGGGTCTCAGTTCCCATTTCTCATCTCTTATGGGCTCCAGCTCTCCCGTCCTCTCCCTGTGTAAGTCGCTAAGATGGGACCACTAGGTTACAGAGATGCCCACCCCCAGCATCTCAGCATCAGTTCACCTGCTCCTGCTTTGGTCTTTAGCTTCCCAGGTGGTCTTTCTTTTCTTGCCAGATCACACGTGCGTCTAAATAGATATTCATTGTATTTAGCTGGAGAGCCTTTACCTTACCTTGTCAAGTCACTATATTATTGTTTTTCATATGCAAAATTAAAGATACAAAACGAGGTTGATGGGGAAAGAAACCCAGATTTCAGGAAAAAGCTGTAATTATTATCCACTCCGGGCAAAAGACCCATGAAGTGATCAGTTTTCTGGGGAGGAAATCCTTGGCATCTGCCTAATTCCCAAATCCACTGGCTAAGGCACTGGCTGACTAAGCCCTCTCGGATGGGACCAAGGCTGCTCCACACCACACTGAGGCCCAGTGTTTGGGGTTATGACAGGCCTGGTGAAGAGACAGGAGGACCCATCATCTCATTTCAACTCCTGCCAGACTGTCCTGGCCACTGCCTTGCTGAGTCCGATTTGCAGGTCCCTTGAGCATTCTGTGAGCGCATCCTTATCTATGAACTAATAGCTTGGTGATATTGATTCCCCCCAACACTGAGTGCAGGGGCTTAAGGTGACCTCAGGTTGAAATGCTGACTTCTTGATTATTACTTCCTGAGTTTCCTCTGTGTCTTCATTCATTCAAGCAATATTTACCGAGCACCTGCCGTGTGCCAGGTGCTGTTCTAGGCACTGTTTAAAACATTGCTTCTCTACCTTTGGTTTGCCAGGTGCTGGGAAGCCAAAGGACTGGTCTTGCCTCCTGACCTGTCCAGGATGTGGTGGGAGGGGCGGTACCCAGAGCCCTGTGCAGAGCAGCAGGCAGCAGGTGTGCTAACAGAGGGACCAGCAGGGTCTCCAGGTCCTCGGTGGGGAGGGGCCATGATAAATCCAGTTGGGAGGGAGTGTGTGTGTGTGATTGGTGGTGGGGCCTGGGAAGGATAAATGTAGCCCCTTCTCCCTTGTTCCAGGTCACCCTTTCATCAGGGACAGCTGGAGCTTTTTGTTAAGGTTTTATTTATTTTATTTTAAATAGAGTAACTTTCATGATTCAAAGTTCAATAGTTACAATAGTAAAAAGATCTCCCTCCCAGCCCTGTCTCCCGACCAGTCAACTGGTTCCCCTCCTTGGGGAGGCCACCAGTGTCCCCAGTTCCTCACACATCCTTTGAGAGATATTCCAGATGTAGATGTGTAAATAAGACAGATATTCGTGAATATTTATATATGTGTGCATATCTATAAATTTACACACATACATACGTACATACATGCATATATATGTTTTTTAACGTAATTGTCGGCATCTTGCTATTTTGGCTTGACGACGCATCTTGGAAATTGGTCCATATCAGGCCCGAAGTGCTCCTTCATTTGTTTTTATGGCTGTTTGGTATTCCACTATATGGACGGACCGTAATTTATTTAACGAGCCCCCCTCTGAGGGATATTTAGATTTCAGTCTTCTGCTATTTTCAAACAATGCTTCGAGAAATTATCTCGTGCCCAAGTTACTTCACACATTTGAGAGCATATTCACAGGATAGAGAATGCAGCTTACAGGGAGCTGCTAACTCCTGAAGTAATAATCGATGCTCCAGGTGGAGGCTGCCTGGCACAGGGTGGGCTGGCCTCCACCTCCTGGGCTTCCTATGGGCTGAACCTGTAGTTGTAGGAATTGTCCTGAGACCTTCATCCACAAACACGCCGTGGATAGTTTCTGAATGAATGAGTGAAAATACTTATACTTCAGAGAAATTACAGTTACTAGAAGGCATAGGAAACAGTTTTGTCAGTTTTATAGATTATCTGCAAATGAGTTCAAAGAGGGGTTTTCTAATTGTTTTTAAATGAACACCTTCCACGAGAGCTGCTTAATTAGACTTTCGGTGGTGCAGGTAGAAATCTGGTTGAGGAATGATTCACTGTGTTGTAGAAATTGGCTCACCACATTAGAGATGATGAGATCTATGATGGCACTAAAATAACATGAGTGTCAAATCTGGTAGAAATTTCACCTGACCTAAGACTTTTTCGTTGTAAACTGCTGCGTGTGCCGGAACATAACTGTAACCAAGGCCTGGTTTTCCTTCTTCCGCTCTAAGATGTAGAGACAATGAACGACGGCAATCCTGAGCTTGCATTGTGGGCCAGCCTAGTCCGCTCCCAACTCCTTGCTGGGATGCTGTCCTTCAGTCCCCCAACAGCCCTGTCGTCATCCTCACTTAACAGACACCTGTGGCGCAGGGGGCGACGTAACTTGCCCAAGGTCCCAGAGCCAGGAGTCACGCCCAGGCCGCCCACCCACGAGGACGCACTGCTGAGAGCTGAGCCCTTCACCATGACTCCCAGGTCCCCCTCGCAACCGAGGCATCTGGACCCACCTGAGATGTGAGGTGGCTGGTTTTGACTGGGACCTGTCTATACTTATAGATGTGCCCAGGCCATATTTTGCTGTCAGTAAAAATAATTCCTAACAGGGCATCAGAGGTGCTGTTTAAGGACATTACATCCCCTATTTTGAAAAGCAAATTGAATACCCCCACCTCAACTAGGGTCAGCATAGTGAGTGACAGGAGAGCTGTGATTCCTCAGGCTCTCTGCTCACCATCCGAGGGCCCCAGAGAGACTTTGGAGTGGGGGTGGGGGTGGAGGTGGGGCGGGGGCAGCACAGCTCTGAGGGAGCCTACAGTGGGACCTTGGGCTGGACCTTTTTCCCTGTCTGTTACAGGGGGGCTGGGGCCCTCGCTGATGTCACAGAGGAGCCCTGAGTGTCTCCTGGCCAGATGAGCTTGACCTTTTCCCGGGCTCTGAACCCGCGGTCGGCACACCTGTTCTGTCAAGGGCCAGAGAGGAAACATTTCAGTCTTTGCAGGGCACACGGCTGGTCTCTCTCACACCCGCTCCCTCTGCTGCGGAAGTGTGAAAACAGCGTGACAGCGCCTGCAGGATGGGGCAGGGCTGTGTTCCAGTTACAAAGGGTGGGGAGATTGGGCCCCCAGGCTGGGATTTGCCAACCCTGCTCTCGTTGATAAATGACGTTAGACTGAATCTACATAAAACGAGTGAATCCAGCCCTACTTGGGTACCAACCCCATTTGCTGTATCTTGGTGATGGTAGGGAAGGCTTGGAGGGTCTCCACTCCCAGACCAGAAACTTGACTACCCAGTGCTGGCTGCGGAGTCAGAAGACCTGCTTTTAGCTGATTGTGTAGCTGGAGCAGCCTTTGTTGCTCTGAGCCTCACTTTCCCCATCTGTACAATGGGAAGGTTGTGATTTCTCGGAGCTTCCTCCCAGCTCCAAAATGTTCTGATCGGAGTTAGAAAGGAAATGAATATTCTCTTCCCTGGAGGTTGTGGTTTCGGTCTGTGTCTTTGGTCACCAAGACAAAGTGGAAAAGGTAACTTTGTGTTGTAATCTGCACCCCAAGAGGCACTTACCTCCTGTGGCACCCCATCTTAGGAGACCCCTAAACCTGCAGGAGCCAATTGGGTGGATAATCCTCGTGCCTGTGTGGCCCACGTAGTGTCATGAAAGGATGTCTTCATCTGTGAGTTTCTGGGTGTTCCCGGGTGAGGAGTATGTTTTCCCCTGTCCTGTCCTCCACCTGGGATTGGCCCCTGCACAGCCAGGCGGGAGGAGCAAGTGAGAAAATGGCAAGGAGGAGCGTTGGAAATGCAGCCGGTGCAAAGCATGATTATCACACTTACCAATCCTTTGGTGGTTCCAAGGGAAGCTCTGCTGTCCTAGGAGGAAACACGCTTGCTGTCGCTCAGGGGGCGGGTTAGCTCAGGCCATTGGTGCCTTCCCTGCTAGGCTCAGGCCCAGGAACACCCACCCTGGCCCCGACCTGCTGCCGGTGCATGCACACAGCGCTGCCAGTTGGCCGGGTTGGCTGCCTTGTCTTGTCTCCTCGTTCTCAGACACCCCACCCAGGCCTGGGTGGCCTGGGGATGGGAGGCGCGCTCCCTGGGAGACCTGGAAAAGAAACTGCACAGCCCTTAGGAGCTCTAGTCGGCTTCTCATGCTGGCTTGGCCCATTCCGCCACTAACGAACTGCGGCACGGGTGGGACTCTGGGAGCTCTAGTTTCCTGATCGAATCATGGGGTGGGTGATACCTGGGTGGATACCTACGTTTCTGCGGTAAATCACCCACTTAGTAAATCTTCATTAATTATTAGGTTCCAGGCGCTGTGCCAGGACTTATATAATAGCCTCATAGCTGTTGTTGCTGAGGTCTTCCGAATGACCAGGGGTCAGCCTAAGTATTACGCAAATTATTTCATTTGAGCCTCACAACAGCCCTCCCCATTTTACAGATGGGAAGACTGAGGCTTAGCGATAATATCTAAGGTCACACAGCCAGTTAAAGACACAGCCAGGATCTGGGTCGGGCTGACTGGAGAGTGGGTGTCACTGGGTGACTCTCCTTCCCCAGGTCACCTGGGGACCATGCTGGTGCAGACCACAGACTAGACCAGCCTGTGTTTTGTCATTTCAGAAGGGGGGACGTTTCAGATTCTCCCCACCCAGTGATCCGCTCTCTTGCTGTGGGCTGACCTCCCCCACCTTCCTGAAAGTCCCTGTCCAGATCGTGCCTCTTGGTCTCCTGATGGAGCAGCTGAACTGTAGTCTGGGCTCTGGACCTTCCTTGCCGCAGCCATCAGCAGAGAGAGGGCTTGGGTTCTGGGCTCTCAGTTTCTGGCTGCTGGACAAAGTCGCTCAGAAGAGATTTTGTAAAAACCCGACTGGCTGCGTCTGGGAAGAGCCCTGGCACCTGTATTGGTAGAGAATGTGCTCCCCAGGACTCTTCACAGCTGCTGGGTCTCCGGCCTCCTGGTGGCCTGCTGCCGGCGAGTGTGTTCTGGGTGGCAGCACTGTACTTGTTCTGCAAGGGGCGGTGAGGGGCTAGCTCCTCCCTCAGGTTATCCCCTGTCACCCCTAGTCATTCCAAGGTGCTCATCCTGCCCACCCATTCCAGGCCACCCTCCTGTGCAAGGTCAAGAGGTGGGAGCAGCAGCAGTGTTGGTCCCCTGAAGAGTCTGGCCCCAGCAAAGGCATGCTGCAGGCTTGGAGCCGGCCAGTCAAGGCTGATCCTCAGCCCTCTCCCTTCAAAGCCGATGAACTTGGGTGAGTTACTTCATCTCTCTGTGATGCACTTTCTTCACAAAGAAAATCCACATCCATGACTGCATCTTGGAGTCGCTCAGTGTCCTCAGAGGATTGACAGTGGACCACGTTTCCAGCCCAGGCCTTGGATGGAGCCGGTGCTCCAGAAGGGTTTGTTCCCAGCTCTGATCCACCAGCCTGACTGCGTAGAGCAGACACAGGTTTCAGCTGTGTCTCTCCACCTCCTGTCAGGTCCTGACCCATGGCAAGGGCTCGGCCCACCCTGTTTAGTCTCCAGGTTTGGGGTTGTGATGGTTACACCGTCCTGGCTGTCCATGCTTCTGCGGGGCTCTGGGCCTGAAACAGGAAGGGTAGGGAGGGCGACCGACCGTCTTGGTTTGCCTGAGACTGAGGAGATTCTGGGACAGTCTTGGGCAAACCGTCATGAGTTGGCCCACCTGGGACAGGCTGGCCCTGGGGTCGGGCCAGAACAGGGTTGCCTTCTATTAGGCCCTGTGGGTGCCTAAAAGGGCCCATGGTGCTGTTGGGGCCCACAACAATGTTTTAGTTTTTTTTTAATGAAAAAAAAAAAAGAATATAATCCAGGCTGGGAGCCTGGATTGTATTCATCTTTAAACTAAGACATTTGTAAAATAGAAATTTTAATGTTTTGTGGAGGAAGGGGCCCAGAAAGGCAAAAGTGCTCAGTGCAGCTGTGGGGAAGACGGCTTCAGCCCCAGGACCCCTGCCTCCAGGGCTCTTTGGGGATCAGGAGGAAGAGGAGATGGCCGTGGGCCGAGGAGAAGTGGACAGGCAGCCACCATGCGGCTGGGGCGGTGGGGCTCCTCCTGAGGTTCCAGGGTGGAGAAGTGATGGCTTTGTTCCTGGACCTGCCAAGTGCTAGAACTTTGATGAGGAGGTTGATAGGGGCGGGGGCGTGTTAGTGTTGAAAACTGCCGCTTGCCCTCCCTTCCAGAGTGAGCCTGGAGCCCAGAGCGAGAGGGAGATTCTGGTCCTCAGATGCTCCTGCCTTGGCTGCGTGGGGGGCAGGGGTGGGGGCTCCTTTTTGGAGCCAGGGAGTTGATTTAATCCAGCTGAGGCCAGGACCCAGTGTGGAGGCTCAGAATGCAGCTGGATCCCCGCCAGTTCCCCTGCCCCGACCACATGGGGCTGCGAACCCCAGAAAGGGGGAGACGCACGGGGGAGAGCAGCAGATGTCCCCACCCCCCGCACGGCCGCTCCTTGTTTATCTTTTATTAATGGCAGGCGCCTAGGCAGGGGCAGTGCTCAGAGCAGCCCTTACCAGCGGGCTGGGTGGCGGCCTCCCTCAGAAGCCAGGGAGAAGAAGGCATAAATAATACAGGCTGCATCTTGATGGAGCTTGTCGGGAGTGCCCCAGTACACACCTGAGCAAGGCTTTGCCGCGCCTGGCCTCTGAACCGTGGAGGAGAGCTTCTCTCAGCTCCAGGACAGACTCCCCAAGCCGCCTGGTGGAACAGCCCTGGGAAGGGGAGGCCCGGCCCTGGCCTGTGGTTTGCACCAGCTAGGACCGGGGGCTCCTCCTTTAAGAATTCTGTGATGTCTGGAGTTCTGCAGCCCCATCCGTCGTCTCATCAGACAGACGGCCAGAGCATAGATGGTCACATAGCGAGTTAGCAGCCGAGGGGGACCCTGCGCCCTGACTCTGGTCTGGGTTTGTCCCTCTGGCCCCAGGCTTCCATTTCAATTTGGGTGGAGGCAGGGTATTCAGGACAGAGAAGAGAACTTAAGTCTGTTTTTCATTTTTCGTTCTATTCTTGGCAACTTTTGGAGAGGGACCTGGCAGGAAGGGGACGTTGGGGAGGGAAGAGTTGAAGAAGAAAGAAGTCTCCGTGCCTCCTTTGTCTTTTCTGCTAAAACTGGTGGCAGTTCTGTGTTTCCACTAAAAATAGCTAGTCCTCTGTCAAGGCCACCCACACTGACGAGCTGGGGATCAGGGAACGCGAGATGTGGGCCTTGGGCCCCACCTGCCATAGGGAGGAAGATGGACATGTTGGTTGGAAGACAGGGAGGGAGGCGGGGGAAAGGGCTGGGTGCTATCTCTGAGGGCCCCGGCAGCACCCCTGCCTTTGTGTGACGAGGACAGGGCTGTGTTCTCTGTCACATTACTCAAAGTTGCTTTAAGAGTAATGGGCAACGGATGAATGGATGAACGAAATGTGGTGTATACATGCAGTGGAATATTATTCAGCCTTAAAAAGGAAGGGAATTCTGACACATGTTACAGTGTGGGTGAACCTTGACCACATTATACTGAGTGAATAAGCAAGGCATAAAAAGACACATATTGTATGATTCTATCTATATGAGGTTCCAAAAATAGTCATTCACAGAGACGGAAAGGAGAAAGGTGGTTGCCAGGGATGGGAGGAGGGGGTGGGGAGTTAGTGTTTAAGGGGTGTGGAGTTTCAGTTCAGGGTGATGGATGGTGGTGGTGGTTGCGCAAGAAGGTGAATATACTTAACATTCCTGAACTGTACTCTTAAAAGTGGTTAAAATGGTAAATTTTATGTTATGTATATTTTACAACAGTCAAATAAAAAAGATTAAAGGGGGGTTGACCCCTCTTTTCCTCTTGACTCCCTATAACAATAACTGGTGTCAGGTGTCGCTCTTTCATACCAATAGTGATGCTGAAGGTAATTGGATTCTTCTGCAGAGAAACTAAACTGATCTCTTGGGTGACCAGGGCAGGCCACATGGGTGTTGGGCCCTGGAGCCCAGCCTTATTATGCACTCTGGCATTTAGGGACCCCTCAGTGGAATAGCTAAAGCTTCCCCTGGATAAGCCCAATCAGCTATGCAGAACTTCCAGCCAGGATTCTAGTGCTTCGTCTTGAAATAGGAATGGAGGTCCAAAGTCTGACATCTGAAGGACGCCTGCTACGTGGAAGAGCAGCGTCAACATAAACAATGGGGAGGTACAGTCTGAGACGGCACAGAACTCGAGAGACGAAAGTGTAAGTGGAAACGTCACCCTTGCATTGGCATCCTCAGAATGACGTGAGAAAGCACCGCGTCCACAGAACAAGAACAGGGTGCTCTGAAATAAGAACATTCAGAGAACCAAAAAAGCTTTCGAGTACAAATACAATGGTGGAAATAAGAAGTTCATCAAGGGGATGGAAGGTGACTCGTGGAAATATCATGGAAAGAAGAATAAAAGGCAAAAACAAAGAGAAATAGGAGAGGGAAGTCGAGAAAGCTGGACTACTAAGGCAGGTGACTGAGTGTGTAAGTAATGGAAGTTCCGGAAGCTGAAGCAGAAAACAGATGAGAGAAAGTTATAGAAGAATTAATACAAGAAAATTGCCCTTATCAGAAAGAGCCCAGCACTTTCAAAGAAAAAAAAATCCCATTTAGACATGTTTTTGTGAAATTTCAGATAACCAAGAATGAAGAAATGCTTCTAAAAATTTCAAGATAATGGAAAAAACAAACAAAAACCCCAGGTGGTCTTCCAGGGGGAGGGTTAGACTGTACGGCCCTCTTCATGAGCAGCGGCCTGTGTGTGATGACTGTGCCGGTGCCCAGGACATGCGGGAGGTCGTCCGGCTCTCAGCCTGCTGTCCCTCAGGCCTGAGAACGTTTTCAGTCGTGCGGGAGGGACTCAGAACTGACTTCTTCCACACGGCCTTCTCAGACACTTGCTTAAGGATCCTCTAATGCCAAGTAAGGGAGTGGATGAAGGGAGGGCAGACCTGGGACCCCAGCAGACATAGAGTGATGGCCTCGCTGTGTAGCGACCTCCTGAACTGCTGCAGGTGAAGGGGACCCCGGGGAGCTGGGTAAAGGCATCAGCAGAGAGTCTGCACACCTGGAAGACCTGAAGGCTGTGTCGTCACTACCCCAGGAGGATGGGGTGGCCTTATACCCAGTGGCAGGGGAGGCTCAAGTCAATCAAGTTGTCTTCTGTATAAATAACTGATAAATCAGAAACATTGCGCTCATAGGATTAAAGCATCAAAACGTGGTGTTTTAATATATTCCTTATATAGATCAGATAGCCGCTGGGGGAACTAAAAGTAGACAAAGTTTCAAAAACTTGAAAGCGGTTGCCTCCAGAGCACAGGAGTGGGGGGGTACTGTTGCTTTTCATTAGAAGCCCTTCTGTGCTATGTGATTTTTTTAATCGGGGCAGAATTGCTTAGGTTTTTTTTTAAAAAGCCAAAAAAGTCTCGAACATTAAAATGAAACAACAGAATGGGTCCCACATTGCAACAGGAACTCGATGACTCAGGCGAGTCCAGGGTGGGCTGGGGAACCACCAGTCTGAACCCCTTTCGGGAGTCGACGAAGACAGGGCTGGGCGCAGGCGGGGGCAGCCTCCCAGCTAAGGAATTTTCGATTCTGTTTGGTTGCTCTATTTGGCTTTACTTTTTTGGAAAACAAATATGCAAAAGCAGCTAATGGGCCCTGGGTGAGTTCAGAGCCAGTGGCATGGAAGTGGCCCCTTGCACTGGAGAGCCCGTGGGCACTGTCACCTGTAGTGTCTGCACGGGGCTCCTCCTAAATGCATCCCTGCCCAGGATGCCTTTGTGGGGCGGCTCTAGATCCTGGGAGGACCTGCAGATGGGTTAGGCATGGTCCCTGCCCTTGGGGCCTGTCCTGTCCTGAACTAAGTGTGAGTCAGGGTAGAGTGAGCAGCCCCACCATGAAGGTCCCCGAGCATTGTCAGAGTTGGGGAGCATCATCGCCTCTTGGGGAAATATGCTGGTCAGTTCTCAAGTGCAGTAAGACTGGAAAGGCGGGTTGCAGTGGGGCCCTGAGGAGCCTTGAACTCCGTGCTCAGAGTCAGAAGCCCCAGCCCTGGAGCCAGTGTACGAGGCCCCACAGGGAGTCTCAGCGGCTCTGGGATTAGAGCCTGCTCTCCCTGGAGCCTGGGTGATGTTCGCCTGCGTGGAGGGCCCTTGATGGCTAATCCTGAGCTTGGGTTCCTGCAGGGAATCCTGACAGAGAAGGACAGACCGGAGTGTGCGGAGTCCTCCCCATCTGCCTGGGGTGATGGAAAACAGAGACAGACGTGTGAGAGGCATTTCCCGGGCCGTGGGCGTCCTCCTGGGCCCCTTTCGTGGGCCGGCTCTGCACTGGGCCTGGCTGAGGCCACTTCAGGCCAGAGGAGGGGCTGAAGCATTGCCTTCTCCCTGGGCTGGCAAGTGCTGCCCCACGGGAGCCAGGTCTACCCCCCCCCCCCCGCCCGACACCCCAGCCTCAGATGACATGCCGTGTGGGCGCCAGTGAAGTCAACACAGGACTGAGGGACAAGTGCGTTTCTGAGGGATGGCATCGGGAGCTGGTGCCAGTGTTCCAGACGCAGGGCCACCCGTAAACGCAGACAGAGGAAGCAGCTGTTCTGTGGTTGGTTTGAGGAAGGTTTCTCTGCCCGCAGACACCTCTCCTGCCTTTCCAGCCCACTTGGGGCTGAAGCCTGGAACTCCACCATTACATGTTCGTTCCTTTGGGTCGAAATACAAATGTCCCAGTGAGGAGGTGACCCTTGAGCCATCAGCCATATGGAGCACCCTGTATGCTTCTGCAGGGCATCAATCAGGGCCTTTGCCATTCAGCGGAACAGCCAGCACTCACTGTGCCCTGGGAGCTGTGCACTTTGCTCGCCTGAGTGTGCCAAGACGGGTCAGACTCTGTCCACTCACTCTCTAGGGGCCGAAGGACACGGAAAGGGATAATGAAGGTATAGTGTGTGCTGTGAGAGAGGTGGCCAGGAGTGGGAGGAGCTTGAAGAAGACAGCTTGGATTGGAAAGTGTGCAGGCCTCCTCCCTCTCCCCCTCCCCCTCCCCCACTCCTCCCGCTCCTCCTCCTGCTCCTCCTCCTCCTCCTCCTCCTCCTCCTCCTCACTGTGTGTCCTTGGGCAACTTGCAAATCTCCTACCCTTGCTGTGCCTGCCCCCATGATCAATCAAGAGACGATAGATGGCACCTTCTCTGCAAGGCGACTGAGGAGCCAGCCCTGAGCTGGCCCAGGAGGGTGTTCAGTAATGGGAAAGTTTGCTGTACTTGAGGGGTTGGGAAAGGGGAGGTATGGGTTAAGCTGAGGCTGAAAGGATGGCCAGGTGACTTTGAGGGGCACACAGAAGGCACAAGTATGGAGATATGGGGCTGCCAAGAGCAGGGCAGTTTGATCCAAGATAGAGTGGGAGGTTTGAGTTCAGAGAATGACCTGCTGTCTGGGGTAGGGACCGAGGCCTGGGGAGGGAAGGAGGGAAGGCATGAGTGGGGAGGAGTCCCAGAAGGGGAGGTGGGATCCATGGAGGAGAAGCTTTGGGACTCGGCTCCACCATTGGATCTGGGTAGAAAATTTCCCGTAGCCTGGCTGGGGTTCTGGGCAGGCACGGCCCGGGAGGGCCCGGCCTGCTGCTTAGTGAGAGTGCTGGGGCCCATCTCCAAGGGCCGGCTGGCACCCAGCACTGGGTGTTCTAAGTATATTGAGTCACTAGGCCTTTGTCTATCAAGGGAAAGGAAAGAGAGGAAAACCTATAAACTATTATTGTGTTTTTTTCTACATTTTCCGATGAAAGTTTCCCTTTTGCTTTTCCAAGTGGTTGAAATCGGAAGGAGAGGCACAGGTTTTCTGCTCACGGGCACTGAGCCCCTCTCCATACAGCCCAGGGCTCAGGGTCCCCACTGGCCCGTTGCTGTGATTGTCCCCTCCTGTGAGCACCTGTGAGGGATGCTGGGCCGCACGGTCACAGGCGTGGCTGGCATGGAGTGGGTCTGGGAGGCTGCAGCTCGGCCGTGACAGCAAAGACACACGAGGCACTTCCTGTCCATGGTGGCTCATGGCTTTCCCTGAGCCCATTTCTGTCTGCTCCTTCATTCAACTGGCATTTACTGAGTGCCTGTTGTACACGGGGACTGCAATGGGGAGTAAGACAGATGCCTGCCCTCAGATTGCTCAGTCTGGTAGAAACAACAGTGAGGTTTGTAGACAGTTAAAGTGTAGGGGTAAGAACAAGGGAGCCAAAGGCAGCCCAGGGGGTGGAGCCTGCAGTCGAGGAAGGCTTCCTGGGGAAGGCAGAGCCGGAGTTGAGTCTCAGAGGATGAAAAGGAATTTGCTAAAGTGGGCAGGTATTCTAGGCAAAGAGAACAGCAGGTGCGAAGGCCCAGGCACACAAGCATCCCTGACAGGTATGCCTGAATCCTCCTCGTTCTCCTGGGTCCCACCTCCAGGAGGGCCGGCCTGCCAGCCACGCCATGCAGCCTACCCTTTTCTGAGGGCTGGAGGACAGGTCATGTCGGCCACACAGCCCTGCTTCAGAGGGGGTTCCCGGGGGTGCTGTTCCTAGTCAGTACCATCTGCTGAGTGTGTGGCTGTCTCCTCCCGTAGAGGCTGTGACAATCAGATGAGACCAGGGTCCCTAAACAGCCTTGAGAATCCTGAGGGCCTACAACTGCATGAGGGCTCATTTTACATGTCGCCCCATTAGCTTGGTCTCCACTATGCATGTTGAGTTTTTCCATTTTTAGTGTTGGGACACATCCAAGGAGAGAAGAAGCCAGAAGGCCTATTTACTGGAGCTCACTTTTCAAGTGCCCGCTGTTTTCTTAGCACAGGGCTTCTCAAACTTGCACATGCATCGGAATCACCTGGAAGGCTTGTGAAAACCCAGGTTTCTTGGCCACACCCTGAGTTTCTGATTCAATAGGCCTGGAATGGGGCTTAAAAGTTTGCATCTCTGAGGAGTCCCAGACGATGCTGATGCCGATGCTGCTGCCCTGGGCCTGGGACCACACTTGGAGACCCCTGGCTTAGCCTGATGCTGGGCAATCCAGGCCTTCAAGGAGTGGGCCCCCATCATGGGCGGGAGGAGCGATGCTCACTGTCCATCCCAGGCAAGGTCTTCTCGGGGCCATCAGAGAATGACCCTGACTCCTCATGGTAAGGAGGTTTATTGATGCCAGAATGTTTTTTCCTTTTTTTTTTTAAGGTTGGCCCTGAGCTAACATCTGTTGCCAATATTTATTTTTCCTTCTTCTTCTCCCCAAAGTCCCCCCAGTACATAGTTGTATATTCTGGTTGTAGGTCCTTCTAGTTCTGCTATGTAGGACACCACCTCAGCATGGCTTGGTGAGTGGTGCTAGGTCCGTGCCCAGGATAAGAACCAGCGAAACCTCGGGCCACTACAGTGGAGCGTGCGAACTTAACCACTCAACCACAGAGCCGGCCCTGATGCCAGAATTTTGAAAAGTACAGCAAATCAGGAGAGGAAAGCATAGAACCCACCAGACATGCAAACTCACGGAGAGAAACAGTGTGCAGCTGATCAGGGAAGCTGCTGCAGGAAGGGGTTTATGCAGACGCCGCTCTTGTCAGAAAGCAGGTCCCTGGGAGCTCCTGGAGGTCCATGGCTGCGTGCTGCCATTGGAGGTGGCTCCGTTGGGGCCATCCTCATCCTTGGAGTCATATTCAAAGCCAGTGAGTGAGCCACTGAAGAAAATTGGTCACAGCTGCATTACGCTTTTTACCCAAATAGTCTATCCAGCCTGGTCACGGTCAGTACTGGTCCCAGGGGTGGCCGTGCCTCCAGGGCTCGCTCTTTACAGGATGGGTAAAAGGGGGAGCAAAGGGCATCCTTGGAGCACCACTCCTTTCCCATCACTAAGGATATTCTCACAGTCTGAGACTAGTCCCCTAAGTGTGGGGTCCCCAGAGGATTGTCCCCAAAGGCAGCATCCAGAGAAGGGACGGAGTCTCCCAGGCAGGTCGAGATGATAAAATACTGGGAACTAACATTTCTTATACTCCGGGCACTTCTCTGTTTCACATGCGTTTGCTTATTTAATCCTCCTTGCAGCCCTAGAAAATAGTCTCATGATCCTCATTGGAAAGGGAGACCCAGAGGGGTTGTGTGACTGGCCGGGGGTCCCACAGCAGTAAGTGGTGGCGCCAGGCTTCTAACCCTTGCCATCTGACCCCAGGCCTCTGCTCTTACCCTCTGTGCTGGACCACCTCTCCTCTTCAAGGGGTGCATGCGTTCTATTAAGTTCATTGAGGAAAGTCAGTTATGTAATTTAAAACCCTAACCGCCACCACTTACACAACGCCTCCTTTGACCTGCCTTATCTCGAGTCCTCTTGATAATAGCAGGGTCACTGTGCTTGTCACCATTTATGAAGCGGGAATCCAGGCTTGGGAGGCAGGGCACTTAAGCAGGGCTGCACCGATTGGACTCAACCCTGGGCTGTGGGCTCAGAGCCTGAGCGCTCCCTGCCCTCCATCCTGATGTCTTTTCTGCCGCCGCAGGCTGAGGAGCTCGAGGAATCCTCTCCTCCTGCTTTCTGCTCCCTTCACTTCCTGGGGCCCCTCGCGTGATGCTGCCCTGGCGTGTTCAAGGACAGAGATGCCTGCCTCGAGCATCTTTGATAGATTCTGATGCTGGCTCTGGTGTTGGCCTCAGAGCGGTGATTGCTGCCCAGCTCATCCCGCGTGGTTGCACCTGCCTGACTCCTCCACGCCAGGCCCCAGATCGGGCTTTGGGCTACCCATGATGGCAGGTTTTGGAAGCTGTACCTGGGCCAGGAGGCAGAACGGCCCATGAGGGGGAAGGTGGGCTGGGGAGAGATTGGACAGTCGGGAGCCTTGTTCTAAAGTGGACCTGCATCCTCTGCAGATCTCCACTGCCCTCAAGCTGTGCAGTGCCTGGGCCCAGCTTTGGACTCAGTGTGTGAGGGAACTGGCCAAGCTGCCCACAGGACACCCCCACAGCACCAACAATCCCCAGGACCCTCTGAGCTCCAGGATGCTGCAGTCCTGAGCCATTATACCTGCTTCTCCCCAACGCTCCCATTATTCTGCAGACCAGTGTTTTCCTGGGCTGCTTCTGTTGCCTGTCTCGGTGCGTTCCTCAGGGAGTTTGAAGAAGGCTCATGTGGCTGGAATGGGGATGAAAATCCAGACAGATAGGCCCCTGATGGGAAACTTGACCGTTGGCAGACTTGGCTCATTTTCAGGCCCAGAGGGAATAGGCTCTCTTTGAGTTGAACTGGGCCCAGTGGCTCTTTGATTTACATCCAGATGGGAGTTGCCTGGGCAGGCAGGAGTAATAAACGTGTGGGCTGGGGGCTTGCGGAAGATGGGGTGGGAGAAGGCAGAGCGGAAGAGCTTATCCTTCCGTGCCTTTTGGCAGTGCTAGTCTGAAGACCAGGGGAAGACTTTGTGACGCACTCCAAGACATGCAGCACTGTGAATCTTAGTCTTTGAAGCTACTGTCCATCCTCTGGAAGACCAAGAAGATCTGAGCTGAAATGGCTATGGAGGAGAGGAAAGAGAGGAGTGAGGTGGGGAGGAGATGTGGAGACAGAGAGAAGAGGAAATGCCTTGACTATAGAGATTCCACCCAGTCATCTACCCATTCACCCACCCACCCATCCACCCATCCATCTACCCACTCATCCATCCATCCATCCAACTACCCATTGATCCATACACTTACCCACCCACCCATCTGCACACCCATCCACCCATCTGTCTACCCACCCATCCATCTATTCATCCAACAACCCATCTGTCCACACACTCACCCACTTACCCACCCATCCATCTACCCATATATCTACCCACACATCCCTCCATCTATTCAGCTACCCATCCGTCCACCTACCTACCCACCTGTCCATCCACCCATCCATCTACCGATCCATCCATCTACCCATCTACCTACCTGTCCATCCACCCATACATCTACCCACCCATCCATCTATCCATCCAACTACCCATCTATCCACCCACTCACCTCCTATCCAAAACATTTTTTATCAGTCACCTACTATCTTCCAACCATTTTCATTTAGGTCCCACCTTCTCAATGTGGCCCCCAGTGGACAGCCACCCCCTCATCATTTTTTTGATCTCTTATTGTACTCACAGCCTGATCTTGACCCTTGGCCCTTGTAAGCCCTGCTTACCATTTTCTTATGATTCTACTAGTTTCTCTGTGTGACTCACTCAGAGATTCTAAGCCCCTTCACTCGAGTCATGTTGCTTCTAATTCTTTCACCTTTCTTAGAGCTCTCCTTGGAGGAGTCCCTCAGAGCGTCTTTTGTGGGTTGGTGGAAGGGTTACTGTAGACACTTAAATTCCTTGAGATTGGGAGTGCCTGGTGTCTGTCTGGGGTGGTTGAGGTGGGAAGGGGGTTCACATCTGGAGAGTACCTGCCAAGTGCTCGGGGTGGGGGTAGGGTGCAGAGCCTGGTGCTGTGGAAAGAGCCCACGTTTTGGAGCCAGACAAGGGTGGGATTGATTCCTGGGGCTGATGACCTTGGACAGATCACTTAACTTCCCTGAGACTCAGTGTCCTTATTTGTCAAAGAACAAGATATAAACAAATCCGTGTAATAAAATGTGCATGTGGGTACTCCACGTGGTGCCTGGCATGTGGTGGGTGGGTGATGCCCTCCGTCCCCCATGCCCCTAGATTTGCACACGGATCAAGGTCTCCTTTGATACTCCTCCTCCACCTCATTGAGTTGAGATGGGCAGAGCCAGATGACGCCTTCTGAGCACGCAGGACTCCTGGGCCAGGGCCAAGCTGTAAACAACAATGAGGAGCCTCAGATTTTTCTGCCCTCTGCCCTCTCCTGGCTCTACCCTTGTCTCATTGTATCCTGCTGTCTTCTCTCTTGGACCCTATAGTTCCCAGGGAGGGTTGGGGGAAGCCACTGAGTTGCTGGTGGGCAGGACAGCTTAGATCAGCCTGGCACCTTGCTGTGGGCCATCGGGCTTGGGCTGGCTGTGCATCCCAGTGGCCAGTGGCTTGGTTCTCAATACCTGAGCAGTGGCAAAGGTGAGCTAGACATGAGAAGACATTAGGAGGTGAGGGCAGGAGGCTCAGCTCTGGGGAAGGCGTGTGGTGCTGGGGCCACAGGCATTAACCGGCTAGATTCCCTCTGCCCCCTCCCTGGCTCCATTTATTAGCTATTAAATAATTATCTCATTTGGAAAGTGTTTCTTAATGTAGGGCAGACTCCACCCCGAGGCACGGGTTTTGCAATGGATTGTCTCCTGCGCATTCCAGGCTCGGGCAGGATCGGAGCGTTCTTGCCCTGGCAGTGCCTCCGCGTGAGGCTCCGGCTGAGCACGGCTTTGCTGAGGTACAGCAGAGCGGGGCGTCGCCTCCCCCACCCCGAGACGGCCTGGCTAATAGCTTCATTACAAGGATGTTCTTCATCCGTCTCCTAAAGGAGGTTGCCCAGGGGTGGGCCTCCCGAGTTACTTGCGATTTTCTGGGTCCCCCAAACATCCAGCAATGTCGGAGATGGGAGGGACCTTTGTCCTTTTTTACAGGTGAGGCCACTTAGGCCCTGAGGGGGCAGGGGCCACCCTGAGGTCGTACATTGAGTTGGCTGCGAAAGCAGGAGCCCGGGTCTCCTGCCTGGGAGTCCAAAGCTCTCTCTCCTCCATCCTTCCTTCGTCTGGGAATGTCATTGGCACCTAAGTGTGGCCCCTTCCCCTCTGTCAGAAGGGGCTGTTTCCTGAAACCAGAGTCGGGAAGCGGTGCCAGATGAATGAATAGGTGATGAAGGAAGACAGCTAAGCCTCACAACAACCCTATAGATTATCTCCCTTTTTTGTTATTAAAAACTTACACATACTTTCTAGAACATGTGCAAACAGTGCTGAAGCACATACGGAAAGGCAGGCCTCACCGCACCCCATGTGCTCCCAGAGGTCGTTGTGGGGGTGGGGCAGGTGTGGGCCCTCCCCCTGCTGCGGTGTGGAGAATGGATTGGGAGGACCACTGAGGTTTGGGGGGGTGTTATGAAGGTCCTCCAGGCAGGAGGCAGTGGGGTTGGACCAGGGCGGTGTCCAGACTCATGTCGTGATCTACAGGTGAGAGTGAGGCTGAGCCATCAACCCGCGGCCAGGAATTTCTGTGTCCTTCAACACTGCAACGTGCCCTGAGGCACGAGTCCCAGGCCACCAAAGAGCCATGTGCCCATTGGCACTTCATGCCCCATCTTGCCACCTGTGCTCCTTCACCAGCACAGTGGGACTCGTCCTCCTTGCCATGCTGTCATCACAGGTGCTGAGGTTCCCTCAAGCCCCCGGCCCAGGCTCTGGAGCTGCCTGTGCTCAGGCCGCTGTCTGTGTCATTTATAGAAGCTCAGAAGCTCCCCAGGACTGGGCCCACTGTCAGGATTCTGAGAGCGGAGCTCAGCAGCACTCACTGTGACCTGGAGTGGTCACGGCGCACTTTGGAGAGGTGGCTGGCATGAAGGACGGATGGCCGAGGATGAATGTGGAGGGACCTGGGGGGGGCATTTCAGGCAGCTGTCCTGGGGGGTGAATGATCTGCAAGGGGCCTGGGTGTAACCTGTTTGCTGTGGAAGAAGGTCCTGTGGAGGAGGCGTGTGTAGGCGAGGCCTGTCGTGGAGCCTGGGCCCGGCTCCATCGTTAGTATGGAGTCATCGAGGGCTCTAGAGCAGTGGAGGGAAAGCAGGTGCCAGATGCGTGGGCATGAGGAGGGAGTCAGGCTCCGTCACTCGGTTCCCTGGCATCCTGGATGAATTACCCCACTTCTAATCCCGGAGGGGTGAATGCCCCTACGTCACAGGATTGTTGTGAAAATTGGAGCTGATTCATTGTGGCCCTGATGCAATGCCCACAAGTGGGAAATGTGCAGTGATGGTGGTGATGTAACTGATATAAATGATGATGAGCGAGGCTGAGTGCTGGACCACAGGCCCCAAGACTCATGCGCCCAATAATAACAACTGTCATTTATTGTGCAAAGATGGGTGATGAGTTAAGGCTATAAATTCATCTTCTGGGGGCCGGCCCCGTGGCCAAGTGGTTAAGTTCACACACTCCGCTTTGGCAGCCCAGGTTTTCGCTGGTTCGGATCCTGGGCGCGGACATGGCACCGCTCATCAGGCCATGCTGAGGCGGCATCCCACATGGCACAACCAGAGGCACTCACAACTAGAATCTATAATTAGGTACTGGGGGGCTTTGGGGAGAAAAAGAAAAAAAAGATGAAGATTGGCAGCAGTTGTTAGCTCAGGTGCCCATCTTGAAAAAAAAAATAAAATAAATTCTTCTTTTCTGAATGAGAGGTTTCATCACCTATTGTACAAATAAGGAACCCAAGGTTCCTGATGTCCCTGAGGCCGCACAGCCTGTGAGTGACAGAGCCTGAATGCCATCCCAAGGTTGTCTGTGTTCAAGGCATCTCCTGTCCTGCGAGCCTCTGGCACTGCCTGTGTAACACCGCAGTGGCTGTAGGACCCTGTATGTAGTGGATGCCGAAGTGAGTCTAAAACACAGAATGTACTGGCAAGCAGGTGGGAGAAGCCTGGTGGCTTGGGGGCAGGCTTCCTGGAGGTGCCGGCCTGTGGCTGGGGACCAACCATCCTGTAGCCATTGGGTTCCTGTCAAGTCTTTTTGCTCACTCATTTGCTTTTTAAGGCAAAAAGGCAGTCACGTTGTTCAGTCTCCAAGTCTGGCCAGGTCCGGGGCCCCCCTGCGTCCATGGACTCAGTGGATTGCTAATGTCACAGTAGGAGTAGCTCTCCATGGCTCCGTGACATTCTCCTGCCTCACTGACCTTGGGGAGCTGGAGCCTGCTGAGCTGAGCCCCTTTGTTAATGCAGAAGAAGAAGGCGTTCGCCGCCCGCCCCGGAACCATGACTTGCCCGCCTGCACAATAAGCACTAAGACGCTCGCTGGCTGGTGCGTCCACCCCACAGACTCATTACCTCTGGACCACAGAGGAATTGCAGAGCAAGGCGGGGATCGTATCTGCAGGCTCCGGCGGCTCGGCAGATTTCAATGAGATGATCGCTTGTCATTTTTTATTAATGAGCGAGTGCCTGATTCATTATACATCTGAGGGGTGAGCCACCCCAGATGGGGAGGAGGAACACGGAGACGCACAGCTGCCAAGGAAGGGGTGACGTGGCCCCGTGTGCGAGTCTTTTCTTCCTCTTTCTCCCCAAAGAAAACAAGTAGGAAAGCTGCCTGTCTTGGGCAGGCATGACTGGAGTGACCTGCTGCGTGAAGGCAAAGGGAAGGTGGCCCGGGGGCTGAGTGATCCTTTTCCTGTGGACTGCAGCCTTGTAGAGTTTTCTGTGGCCGCTCTTCCCTGTTCTCGTCTGCTCAAAGTCTCTGCTTCCCTTTGCCTTGGGGAGTGAGCAGGGGGAAGCCAGCCCCCCACCTCCTAGACGAAGGGAAGTCATGGAGTGAGCAGTGTCTGTGCCACAGGCCTCAGAGGAGACCTGCAATGAACTTTGGGTGAGCTCAGGCCCAAAGGCATTTTCTAAACGTTTGTGGAATGAACAAATGCCCCACATAGGAGATGCCTCCCAACAGAGGGACGTAATTCACCTGCCACTTGGCCAGTGCTCCACTCTACGCCAGGCCCTGTGTGAGGTGCTGGGGACATGGCAGTCCTTGCTCTCCAGGAGCTTCCAGGAGTCCTGGGTTCTGTCTGTCCTACCACCAGGCTGGTTTTGTGATTTCAGGCACTCCTGTTTCCTTATCTGAAAAATGTGCTCAGCAGTGTCAGCCTGTCTGTCTCTCCCATGGGGTGGACTTGAGAGCCACAAGCCCTGTGCAGCTGCAGGGGACCCACCATGAGCACATAGTACGCAGGTGGGCTAGCCAAGGGTGCCTCGCCAGGCAGGAGGGTCCGAGCTCTTGCGTTCTCAGATCTTTAAGAAGATGCACGATACCTTATTCATCATTGCTTAGCCAGTGCCCGTGATGAGCCAGCTCTCCCTGATTCTGGGTGAATGAGGAGGTTTTTAACAATCCAGATGAAGTGTGAGGCCAGCCCTGGCTCAGAGAGGGGCTGCGCTGGGCCTGAGAAGGCAGCAGACTTAGAGCTGATAAGGTGCGTTGGGGATTCTGTCTGTGATCTCTGGAAGCATGAGGTTGCAGCCCTTGTCTCCCCTTCCCTCCCCACCCAGCGGAAGGAGAGGCCAGCCTCCACCTCCTCCCTGGCCTGTGGATGTGAAGTGTTGAGAGGGCTTTGTGAGGGCAGCCACGCAGCTGGCTGTTGGCTCTGCCACTTTCTGGCTGTTTTTATCAGTGAGCGTTGGTTTTCATTGGTGTTAACAGTATCTGCATCCTCAAATCATAAGACAACGGGAGTCTGTAAGCAGCCTTTGCTGTGGCTGGGCCACGGGAGGACTCGGCTTGGACCGCTCACGACTTGGCCTCATTAAAGCTGAGGAGCTCTTCCTGCCTCAGGCCAGCAGGCTGGTGAGAAGACAGTGTCCCTGTCGGCGGGTCCAGAGGGGCCATTGGGAGACCTGGAAGCACAGTCTGCTTTGAGTGTCCCTGAGAAGAGCCATCACAGGGGTGGCTGTCCGCTGCACCCCGCACCCCCAACCCGCTGTGGCTCCAGCCAGGGCCACATGGTCCCCAGGAGGACTGTCTGACCCATCAGTGCCTGTCCTTCCCCAGCCCCCAAGATTGCACAAGCCCGGCTGTGGCATCCTCCGCAGCCATCTCTGCTTTTATGGTGAGTGTCTGCTTTCCTTCAAGCGCTAGGACTCAACATGAAGAACACAAAGTCTTTATTCTGTTTTAATTAAATGCTTAATGGCTTTCAGTCTGCTTAATTGCTAGTGCTGTATTTTTAAAATAGAGGTTTTAACTGCAAATGTGCAGTATCTGAGCCACACTGTGGGTTCCTCGGTAGTTGTGGGCTAACCTGGAAACTTACCCACGTCACATTGTTTTGTATGGGAAAAATGCATTTGAGTTCCAGATCATTGATTTACAAAGTGCTGAACTTTGAGAACACAGCTCATTTTTAAGTGGGAATAACTTGTATTCAGAATAAAATAAAGGGTCTGATGTGTCACGTCCCTTGAAGGCACAGATAAGCTACAGGAGGGCGAGGCCACGGTGACCTAGCCAGGCAGGCTCATGCTCAGAGGAGGTGGGGTTGGAAAGGCAGAGGAGGCCCAGGGCAGGAGTTATCGGGCCAACAGCCTTATTAGGTCTGTGACATGCCAGTTTAGCAGCAGAATGGCCCACATGGAGTGGTAGGGGTGTGTGGGTGGGGCAGCGACTGGAGAAGGGGACAGATTTCCAAGGAGGGGTGGCTAGATTTGGACGTCATCTACTGGGCTTTGGTGGGGCCGCCGTGCTAGGGGGTGGAGAACTGGTGTCCGAGGGAGAGCCTGTTGGCTGGAGGAGGCTCCGTGAGGGTGGAGTGGGACAGGAGGCCAGTTGGGGACCCTGGTGGGCTGTCCCATCCTCCTGCAGGACCTGCACACGACGGGGTGGGGAGCTGCTTCTGGGGAAGGTGGCCCTGATAGGTGGGAGAGAGCATATAGGCTGGCCGTGGCTGTGGGTCTGTTTTCTACCTGCTAGCTCTGATATGAGTTCCCCTGGGCCACAGCAGCTCATAGTGACCCTCTGGGCCCGTGAGCCCTGCTCTGTGCAGACCCAGGTGTGCCTGTGTGTCTGTGACAGAGAGGTGGGAGGCGGGCTTCCTGGCAGTGGCTCCACCCTGTCTTTCCTGAGACAGGCATTGGACACAGCATGGGTTTTGCTCTCTGGGGCACTTGGAAGTCACAGAAGAAGATTTCTTTAAAGCCCCCTGAACCTGGTCACAGAGAACCAGCCCCAAGTCTTGCTGTGGGTGGAAGGCCTGCAGAGGGGTGCTTTGGGTGGAGGTGTCTTTGGAGGTAGTGGTGGGGCCCAGAGAGCAGCCCTTGTTGTGGGGGTCAGCCAGGAGCAGTCTCTTCCATCTCAGTCACACCTTGTCTGGGCCTGGAACATTCTCCTGTGGAAACCGAGGGGAAGGCAGGCAGGGATGCCGGGGCATTCTGCCCCATCAGGCCACCTGCTTCTCCCTGTGAGTAGTAACGGGTGGAGGTTGGGAGGTGGGGAGGCCCGACAAACGCAGCTTGAGCTTCTGGAGTGCTGAAAGTGCGAGTGTAGTGTTTTAGAGCCTCCAGAATGGCCCCATGCCCGAGGTCAAGAAGAATCTCGCTGGAGGAGCTCATAACCGTCTCTACACAGCACTCTGCCCCCACACGCAGTCGCCGCCTGACTCCTGCAGAAGGATCCAGGTTCTGAACCACAGGTGTCACTGAAGGAGCTTCATGGTGTTGAGAAGCATCCATTCTGGGCAATGGTTCCCTCGGGAGAGGGATGAAGGCTCCGTTCCGCGAAGCCTCTCTGGGCCTCGCGCTCCCCCGAGGCTGGGACAGAGTTTGGGTCACTTCCCTTGTTTTCTTTCTGTGGGCTTTGCGGTGCCATCTGAGGCAGTACCACCCAAGAAGGGGTCTGCTTTTGTTTTGCTGACCTAGCAGGTTTGGGGATGAGCTTTTTGTGTAATGGACCGAGGCAGACCTCTGACCCTTTGCAGCTCCACAGGCCGCGTCTGGTTTGGCCATCTCCTCCCCCACCCTCCCGTCCCAGGAAGAAGCCTTGAGTCAGCTCGAGGACCGCTGCTGCGGCCCGGGAGGGAGTGTTCAGGGCTTGAACAGTGCTGGCCTGGGATCTGGAGGCCCTGCCAGGGTAGCCCTTTCTGGATGTGGGCCTGCTGTGAGCTCTGCTCCTGGTCTCTGGGCAGGTGGGCCGCTCCCTCTGGACCTGGCACCCCCTCTTCAAAGGAGGGTTGGAGCTGATGGGCAGGTGGGCTGGGTCCAGCCTGACGCCCGTGCCCATGGGCAGTGCTGCCTGGAGTCTGCGTGGATGATGCACTTGGGGTTTATGGGACTGACTCCTGCTCCTCATGCTGAGGGGGTTGCACACAGTTCCTACAAGGTCCAGGGAGGCCACGGAGGCCTGGGCTGCCTTCCAGGCTTAGGAGTGGGTCCCACGGGCTCTGTTTCCTCTGGAGGAAACCTGTCTTGCATTCAGGGCCTCAGGCTGTGCTCCTGAAGGCATGTGTGGAAGGTCATGGGGCGATGGACAGAGCTGGATTTTGGTCCCAGTCCGAGGGTCTCAGGTGGGGATGTGGTGTCAGGGACCTCTAAAGAGGAGTGGGACGAGGACAGGACAGGTCAGGGCCTGGGGAGGGGGCTCTGGAGCTTTCCTCCTCCAGGTCAGACCCTTCCCCCTCCCTTGCTGTCCTGGGGTAAATCTCAAGCATCTTGTACTTGTGTTAATCTCATTACTTAAGGCGGGATCTCCCTTTTAGGGACAGAAGGGCTGCTTTTCATATTCTTGATGCTTTCAGATCAAATGGGAAAAGGGTACAGAATGTCACTGGGGTAGAAAGGGGTGAAGGCGACAATGATGTTGACCCCTCCTCCCTGGCTCTGTAGGCCTCTCCCCACTCTGGTAGCAGAAATACAGTATCCTCCCACCGGCTGAGTGCCAGGCAAATGGGGGACAGTGGGTGGAGGTTTAGCAGGATCAGCGTCCTGGCCGACCTCACCTGACAGGTCCAAAAGCTGTGAGCTGTGCAGTTTCCAACCTTCTGTTTGATGGAAACTCCTGTCCCAAGGTACTTGCCACGTCCCCCCTCCCTGTGGAAGGGAAAGGTGGGGATTGATGTTCTGCAGCCTGGAAAGGATTCCACATTCGGAAGACTGAAACTCGATGAGCGACATCTCAGCTGGCTGGGGATGGCATCAGATCCTCCTGTGACCCCTGTGTGTGAGGGGCCACCCTGCCTTCGAGAACTCTGCTCCCTGGCTCTGTGTCTCTCAGGGTCCGCAGGGAGCTGCAGGGAGCCAGGGAACCTTCCAGAGAAGGCAGGGGACATTGGCCTGGGGAACAGTCACAACTTTCACAACCTCACTGTGCACCCTGGGTGAGACACTCTCCCTTCCTGGACTCAGTTTCCCCTTCTTACTCAGCAAGGCCTCTGCTCCAGATGGCCCCTAAGCTCCCACCTAGCTCCCTGTCCCTCTCTGGGGGTTGCAGAGCTGTGAGCTTGAGGCACCATGGCACCCAAGCCCCGGACCCCTGCCCCGGGATAGCCCCTGCAGCTGGAGGACAAGCAGAGGTGCAGCCTCTCTCAGCAGGAAGGGTGCGCGCAGCTCCCGGCCTGGGAAAGGCACGGGCGGGAGGAGCACACGCGGCCCCCCAGCAACAGCCAGATCCCCCAAGTCAAGCCAGCCTTTACGTTCCTAAACCCTCCGCCGCTCGCTGCCGGTCATAAATGATTCATGCGGCCCCGCCTCCTCCCTCCCGGCGGCCACTTGATGTTCCCTCCCGCTGCTCCATCCAGTGGCTCCCTCCAGCAGCCCCTCGCCGGCAGGCAGCGCCCTCCCAGCTTGGCCGCCCCCCGGCGGGGCCCTCCTCCCTCCCGCCACGCAGGGTAAGTTGAAGGAGAAAGGCAGCTCTTCCTGCGACGCTTCAAGTGGAAATGAGGAGGCGGCTGCTCTTGTTTGCACAGGCCTGGCCTGCAGCTTCCCCGCTTCCCTTCCCTTCCCTTCCCTTCCCCGTGTCTGCCGCGCTCCAAGTTTGAAGCCAGGAGAATAAGTAGGCGGCCAAGGCAGGGAAGGCGGGGAGCTCGGCTGGGGGAGAGAGGGAGGCGGAGGAGGGAAAGAGAAGAGCTGGGTGGACAGAGAACTGGAGGTGAGGAGAGAGGGGCTTCAAAGGAGGACTGGAGGCCCCGAAGAGAAAACAGCGGCAAAGGAAGTTAAGTGACTCCTGCTCCGCGGTGGGGATGGGCGAGGCTGTCGGGGAGTGGGCGGTAGGAAAATCCACGTTCACTGGAGGATTGCTCCCCTGCTCCCCTCCCGACAGACGCGCTCAGAGCCCCTCAAACTCCGGGTGCCAGCGAGCACTTTGTGCTGGGAGTTTCTGCTGAGATCTGGCAAAGCCGAGCTTCTGAGAGCTCAGTCTTTGCCGCTTCAATTCCCCGGTGGTCTTAGCAGCGCAGAGGACTTGCAGACAAGAATCTTTATTGTCTGCTGAGCCTCAGCTCCGAGTTACTTAGAAAAACATGTGTGTGTTAAAGCTGAGCTTCCCTGGGGAAGATGCTGTTTTTGCATGAGGAATGAATTTGAGGAAAGTTGAGCTTAGGAGAGAAGGAAACAAAATCATATTCAAAAAGAATGTTCTAGAGGCTTGGCAAAATCGAGAAGACACTTTCCTTCATTGTCCCTTTTCTTTTTAAACCTTTTGATTCTTTCTTTTGGCTTCCTAAAAGCCCTTACCTGGCCCGGCCTTCAGGGCCCCAGGAAAGACACCTGAGGACCCCAGGGGTCCTGAAAATGGAGGGACTTGTTCCAGTGGGGGGTGATGCTGCCCCTAGGGCCTTGTCAGTGGCCCCCTGGCAGAGGAACCGGTGCCCTCAGGGGAGGGGCAGGCAGGGACAGAGGCCTCTCTCAACCCCTGTCCCTGTTTGGGCTGGTCCATGGGACACTTGCATTTTCCCCTTTGCTAGTTGGAAACAAAATTAGGTCGGGAGGTGAGGGCATCCTAGTGGCTGCCTTTGGGGGAAATGGTGGCAGTGACTACGTGTCAAATCACAGTATGGCTGTGCTAAAGGAGAAATGACTGGAAACCCACAGGTAGCAGATAGTCAGGAAACAGCAGCTGTCAGCTGTGTCTCTGTGTTTCAGAGGGGAGACCATTCCCAACAGAGGGAGCAGCATGTGGGCATCCTTGGATGGGGAAAGAGGACACATGCTCAAGGAGGAGAGGGAAGGTCACTGTCCCTGGAGGGTAGTGAGGGGCAGGGAGACAGGTAGAGATGAGATGAGATGAGAGAGGAGATGGGGTGACCTGATGTCTTAGGCCATGAGAGTTGAGACCGCAATCCTCAGGACAGTGGAAAGGATATGACCAGGTGGGCGTGTGGGAATATCCCTCTAGCTGCTGTGTGAGGAAGGAGTGGAGGGCAGGGATGGTGATGGGGCCTGGAGTCGGGGCAGGGAGGGGAGCAGCACTTCCTCTCTCCAGCTGTTTGTGAGACTGGGTGCGGGGGGGTCTCTGGTCAGGGGGCTGGGCTGTGGGACAACAGCATCCATGCATCTGAGTACAAAGTACCATTTGGTATAACGGACACAGCTCAGTCTTGGCCGTTTGTGGTTTTTAAACAAATCACGGCCCCCAGCTTCCAAACAATTTAGGTTTTTTTCTAGCGGACCCCATCACAAACTTTTGAAGCATGAAATGAATTTTGCTGGCCCCCGCCAATAGGATCCTTTCCCTAGATAATGGATTTTATGAAATGGCTATAATCCTCCCAGGTAATGAGGGAAAGCTACACTCTCCAGTTGGACCCAGCATTCCTCTTCCTGATTTATGATATATTGGTTAAAATAGTAAACTGATAGCAGCCACAAAATAGTCATCCATCACCAGGCAGTGTTGCTTAAACTATAGAAAGGTTTGCAGAAGTGGGATACTGGCAGCCAGCAAAGGAACACTTTGGCAATGCCAAAGGCATCAAGCAGCAGTGAAGTGAAATCTCTGCACTTGTGTTTTGAAGTCAGAGGAATGGAGTGGCTCAGGGAGGAAGGAAATGCCAGCAAACCTGTTCTCAAAGGTCAAAGGACGGATGTCCCCTCCTGGGCTCCCCACTGCAGGAGGCCCACAGCTCTCTCCACTTGGTTTGGTATTTTGTTTCTCTTTCTAGACAGTTTTGGAAGTTTTTCCAATTTCTAATATGTATAAGTACGTTGGCCTGAAGTGTAGTATTGAGTTTTAAGCCAAGTCTTTCAAAAGTGTAAGTGGCACCTGTGTATTTCAGCTGGGGTTGGAGTGCAAAGCCACCAAGTATTAGCAGGTGCTGGAGAGACTAATAGGGAAAAGACTATTTAGGGAAAAAGCTAGGTTGCAGCATTGTTTGTACAGGATTGCCTCTGTCTCCATGAGTTATTTCATGACTGTAGTCTACTTGTCTCATCAGTTCTAGAGGAAGACTTTTCCTTTGTTGGCTGAATAAAGGAAGGAATGAATGAATGAATGAATAAATAGTGATAAACTGGAGGGATCTGGGTAGCATCTAGGCAGCTCCCCATTTTATAGGGGAGGAAGCCAAGTTCTGTGGAGGAGACAACTTGGCTTGGGTCTCTGTCATAGGGCATTGTGAAGGTGTGAAAGCCACTGGAGTGGGACCCTGGCCACAGTGCGATTTGCAGTGATGTCTACCAGAACTTGAACTCCACAGGTAGCATTGACTCACGGCCTTGTCAGCTGTGCGCCAGCCCATCCCTGGAGGGCAGGGTGTAAGGTGGGCAGCTCTTGACACCCATGGTGAGGTAGTGTGGGTGCCTCTGCCCTCCAAGTGCTGCTGGGCTGACCCACTGACCCTCGATTCCTCCCAGTGGCTGAGCGTATGTCAGCTCCAGACCCTGCACCTGCCTGAGTGCTATTCCACCTCCCAGGTGGAGCCTAGTGCCTGGGGCCCCAGAGCCTCGGGAGGGACCACTGTCTCTGCCATTGTGGGTGCATGATTTTCTGCATATCATACAACCCCCTTGAGCCTCATCTTCCTCCTCTGTCACACGAGAGACTCTTCTCACAGAGTCGGCAGACAGCAGGCAGGCAGTAAATGCAGCCCCCATGCCCACCCTTCGGTTCAAGCAGCAGCCATCGGGAGCCAGCTCTGGGCCAGGCCCTGTGCCGGTGCAGGAACTCGAAGTTTGACAGGAGATGACTGGAAGGGAAGGGGCCGCTTGGGATTTTGGACCAGCTCTCCACCCCTGTCCTTGAGGCCAGGATTCCCAAATTGAGGAAGATAAGTCTCGGGACTTGGGTAAACAGATTGGAAAGAATGACTCATGGCTGCACTACTCACGCACCAGCAGGAGGGCAAGGCTGTCCTTCCCTCGGCCCTGTCCTTCAGACCAGGCTTACTGGGCTAAAGCAGTAACTTGGCGGCAGCCCCTGCAGGAAGCTGTCCCCAGCACCCACAGCCAAGGCTGGCCTGTGCTCCCTGCTCCCAGGGCCCCTGACTCGGATGCCCCCAGGAGCCTTTCTTATTCCAAGGTCATGACTGTCTCTTAAAGGTGGGGCTGCGTCCCCCTGCGTGCCTCACGCCTGCACTGAGCTGAGTGTGGTGGGTGCTCCGTGAGCGTTCGCTCCCCGACGCACAGGAGTGGGCTGGCTCCTTGCGAACCCAGGGGAGACTTTCACCCCAGATCCTGGCAGGGCTGGAGAGCAGGGCCCAGGCTCCTCGTGCTCCCTCTCTCCCTTGGCTCTCTCTGTCCTGATGCCTGGCCGGCCACACCCGCCTGGGATGGAAACTTTTCTCTGCTTCTGTGCACCTGGGCTGTCAGAGGCGACTGCAATCTCCGCTGATCTGGGCTCTTAGAGGTGCAGGTTGGCAAAGGACGTCTTTTGTTCTTGTTAGAGTAGCTAACCTCTAAATCTATTTAATACCCCTTCCCGGGTTGTCCATCATTATGACACATGATTTTCCAAAGGATTTACTATTAGTTAGCAGCACAGGGCTTTCTCCCTGGGGTAGCAGCTACTTGCAGTGAAGAAAATGCATGTTCAATGTAGCAATTTGTCTTTTTTTATATATTTATTATAAGAGTAAATGAGTTATTGTTGGAGACTTCAATATTATTGCAAATTAGGTGCTGCTCATGGAGCTGGGCCCATTTATTATGTTTCTCAACTCCCACAGCAAGCGCACCAGCTCAGAAATCAGCTGAGAGTTCCAGCCCTTCCCAGGGTGAGCACAGGGGTACGGGCAGGGCCTGGCCACGACAGCACACTGTGCCAGAGGCAAAGGAGACAGGCAGCCCCCTGCGCAGGTGGGAAGGGGAGCACAAAGTTAGTCATTGTGCCAGGTGGTCAGTGGCGGGTGGGCTGATGGCTGGGGGTCAGCAGGCTGGAGGAGGTGGCAGGGGTGTGACCCGAGGCTGTGACACCCACCCCTACCACCTGCTGCAAGCCCACTGGTGTGGTCAGGGAGCTGAGGTTGGAGCTCCGTGCCTGGAGCAGCCCCCCAGCTGTGACCTCGCTTCCAGGCTGGCAGTCCAGCCACAGAGGCCGGGTCTGGGTTCTGATTGGGGTGAGCTCCTGGGAGGGGGAGAGAGAGAGAGAGAGAGAGAGAGAGAGAGAGAGAGATGGCTGGACCCCCACTGAGGTGCCGCTGCTGCCTGGTGCCACCTGTTAGTCCCCTGCCTAGTCTGGGGGTGGATGCTGTGACTGCAGGATGCATTTAAGAGAGCTGGATCTCTGTCTGCCAGAGATGAAGTCCACACAGTGGAGTGAGCAAGCCATGTGCCGTCAGTGCCAGGGAGGGGTGGGCAGAGGCCCTGGTACACAGCCAGTCCCCGAGGCTGGAGGGGCCCTAGGGAAGGCCACCTAGCCAGTGGTCAGGGACACAGGCTTCTGGTGCTGATCGGCCCAGATTGGAGTCCTGGTTCTGTGTCCCCTGCTGTTTGCATGATCATGGACAAGATGCTCAACCTTGCTCTGACGTTCAGTTTCTCTGTTATAAGATGAGGCTGATAATCCATAGGTATCATTGAGATGAAATCAACTCGCATCCTTGAAGCCCTCTGCATAATGCCTAGCCCATAGTAAGGGCTCAGAAATGTGGCTTGTTCAGTTTACTATTCACTGGACTTTTCTGAACAGGATAGGTTAAACTTTAAACATTAATTATTCACTTCATCTGATTGCAGTAGTAACACATGTGAATGACAGACGTGAAGGAATCTATCCCACTGTACCGCTGAGAGAGCCAGTGGCGACACTGTGGCCTAGGCACTGGCAGCCCTCTCTGCGTCCATATGTTAGACACACACAGCCATCTCCTTTTTGGCAGAATGGGATCAGATTGTATTCGCTACTTTGGAACCTTTCATCTGCCAGTGCATCTTGCCCCCTTAACGACCCCTCGTCATTAAGCTTCTTCTACAGCTGCCCTTCTCAAATGGATTTTACAATAGTAGGAACAAACCCGCTTCATGTTAACGAAAATAAGCCATTTTTATGAAAAACATTTTCCAAAACAACAAAAAAATGAGAAGACTGGCACTGTTTTTCAATTTTATACACCTCTTTCCTGTCTGACCTATTGGAAGGTAGCATTCTGAGGCCAGCCCCATGGTCTAGTGTTCAAGTTCGGCGTACTCCTTTTCCATGGCCCAGGTTTGGTTCCTGGGTGTGGACCTACACCTCCTATCAGCAGCCGTGCTGAGGCAGTGACCTACATACAAAATACAGGAAGATTGGCACTGATGTCAGTTCAGGGTGAATCTTCCTCAGCAACAAAAAAAAAAAAAAAGAAAGAAAAAAAGGGAAGGTAGCATTCTCACATCTGTTCTGTATTTGATCTGTTCCTTGGTAGCCTCCAGAAACCCCCACCGTCTGCTCGTGAGAGAACAAGAGGGAGAAAGGGAAAAACGTCTTAGTATAAAAATCGTGTGATTTGTGGGCCCCCTGGAAGGGTCTTGGGGATCCTCAGAGGTTCTCAGACTATACTTTGGTCCCCTTCTAAAGCCTACAGAATGTTTTTGACCTGCCCGCCTGAGGCAGGGCCTTGAGCGTCCCTCCAGGGTCGAAGGCTCCCTGGCCCCTCACTGACCTCATCCATGCCGGAGCGATTGGCTGTGCCAGTGTGTCTCCCTTCCCATCACTGTAAAACGGGTCCCACGTAAAGTCTCACTTGTTTGCAAGTGCGTGACCACTGAAAGCATGTTCACACTTCCTTACTGTCACCTTAGGGTGGACCACGCGGGGTCCTCAGCTGGCCCAGCACCTTGCCCAGATCACACAGACTCCTCTGTCCAGAGGCTGCTCCCAAGGTCTGGAGGCCTCTGTTGGCCTAGCTCTTCCTGCAGTCCGCTGCCCGTGCAGCCTGGCCACAAGGGAAGCACCCAGCCCCTGCCTGTCCTCACCCCCGGGGGCTCCTGGCCACAGGCTGTGGCCAGAGTGACACCATTCACCCGTGTGCTGCCTCCCTCCCAGAACCGCCCCTCGTGGCCGACAGAGCCCAGCTTGTGCGGGCTCGGTGGGTCTGTGCGAGAGCCCCTGTTTGCCTTGGCTTTGGCCTGATTTCACGACTGGCGGGCCAGCCCTTTAAAAAAATTGGCTGGGGTGCTTCGAAACTTTATTTTTCAAAGAGAAAAATTCCTGGACCTGTGGCAAGGAAAAAAAAAAAAGTTATGATAATAATCGAAAGAACCAGTAGCCAAAGTAGAACAGTGAGTTTGGAAACACGGCATCATCAGAGAGCAGTGTGGCTCCCCAGTCCGGAGAAAGGCTAATGGGGCAGGGGGGCCCTGTGTGTGTGTGTGTGTGTGTGTGTGTGTGTTTGTGCACGTGTGCATGCATGTGGAGCTCAGGCTGTGCCGACTTCTCCCTGTGTCAGCATTTGGGGAAAGACAGATGTGCCCAGAAGCGGGCCTCGCTCCTGTCTGTGTAAGCAGGGCCCACGTTGAGCGTCTGCGGGTGGCATCTATCATGCATGACCTGTAGCATTTGTCCTTGTTGTTTATGGTCTCTTGGCGTACATTGTTTTCTTGGGGCTGAAATATAGCACGCTAATGAGGTATCTCTCTGCTCAGGAGGACTGAGCGGCTCGGAAAGACGCCTTGGCAGCGTGCTGACTAGTTTGTCAACAGCCGCACGCTTTGGCAGCTGCTGTCCTGGCAAAGAAGAAAAAGGAGTGGGAGATGCGAGAGAAGCTGCAGCTGGGGTGTGGGGGTTTTGGTGCCCTGGAACGTCAGCCCAGTCAAGGGTCTTCCCTGGAGGTGACTTTTGTCGGGGATTTTGGTTTCAGAGACTGTGGACCTTGGGGCCAGTTATCCCTAGGAGGAAGGTGGCTCACGGGTGTCAGGCAGACCCCGCTGTGGGTCCTAGGTTCCCCACTTTTGGCCTGAGGCTCTCTACGGTTGGAGCCTGTTTCCTCATCCATAAAGTAGGGAGGTGACACCCACCATTGCTGGTGTTATGAGACTTGTGGTGGCCAGGGTCTGTGCTGGGTAAATGGCAGCAGGGAGGTTGCTGGTGGTGCCTGGGCCTGCATGGTGGCTAACTTTGTGCACGCAGGCTTGCCTTCTAATCAGGGACCTGGGCACAGGCGTGTGCCACACCTGTCAGCACACAGTGTCTGAGCAGAGTGGAGGCTGAGTCAGTCTCTTCATTGGCTGCGGGGCCCCAGGAGCTCAGTCTAGAGGGAAAACCTGAGGAATGACCTCAGGCCGGGCACCGGAGCCCATGGACTCGTGCCCTCTGTGCGAGAGGGGCTGTAATGCTGCTCATTTGGTGGGAGGGCTGTGGGGCAGGAGCTAAAGGAGCAAAGTTCTTTCTGTGGAAAAGTGGCCCAGCCGGGGAAGGGGATGGGCATGGAAGGAATTTGAAAACAGTTTTCAGGAAGGAATGTCTCCTTGGACCAGAAGAGATGGGATGGATTCAGCACGTCCTGGGTGAGCCCCTCCCCTCTCACAGTGACAACAGCAGCAATGATAGTAGCTGCTCCTGTGTGTTGACCACTGGCTGTGGCCCAGGCCCTCTGCAGACATCCTCTCTCTTCTTTCCCTACGATAGGTATATTATTACCTATAAATTCTGTACAGTGAGACACGATCCAAGTCCCAGGAGGTTCCTAATGGGATTCTCCAAACTGATTGTAAAATCCACGTGGAAGACAACAAAACCCCAAAGAGCCAAGACTGTTTTGCAAAAGAAGACGGTGATGGCGGGTGGGAGGTCTGCCCCGCCAGATGGTAAACCATCTTACAAAGCTTAGCGATGAAAGCAGAGCGGTGGGTCAGAATGGAGACTCCAGAAAGAGATGAAAGTACAAGTGGGCATCTAGACCGTTGTTAACAAGGATGGGTGTTGAAGGAGGTAGTGTTAAGACAATAGGTTATAGAGAGAAAAAACTAAATCCATACCTCATACTCTTTACAAAAATCACTTGGAAAGAGATTCAAGAACGGAGTTGTTTTTAAAAATCCAACTTATGACGGTGGACCCCTTCATGGATCCCAGCATGTTGGCTGCCATGGAAAGCCTTAAACAAGACTCAAAATGCTAAAGCCATAAAGGAAAAGATAGATATGATTGACTATATCAGAATTGTATACTTTTTTCTAACCTTTTTATTAGGAACATTTTCAAACATTCAACTGAGCTGAAAGAATTTTACATGGAAATTCCCGGCTCCTGATTCTGCCATTAATGTTTTGCTCACCTTGATCATGTCCCTCTGTCTGTGCCTCTCTCCATTCTTCGCTCTATCTGATTTTTGATGCATCTCAAAGTAGATTGCAGCCATCAGTAAAATTGTAAACTTTTGTCTGAAAAACATGCCTTAAACAAAGTTAAGACAAGTGACAGACTGGGAGAAAGAATGTCCCACACATGGAACACAAGTAAAGGACAGAAACCTTGGTGAGAAAAAGACTGTTTTTAGAAAGTGGGTAAAACATAGGAATAGTCAATTCATAGAAAAGAATTATAAGTAATTTAAACATAGGAAAAAACCCCTCAACTTTCTTAGTGTTTAGGGAGTATCCATCAACTTTGCAAAGACTTAAAAGTCAGCTGATGTTTAATGAAGGAGCGCGTGAGCAGAAATGGTTGCTGGTGGAGTGTCAGCTGAGCATCGAGTCGCAGGGGCATTTGGCAATTCAGCAGCATGTAATAAAAATTTTGAACCCCTTGGCCCAGCAATTTCCTTTCTCAGGGTCTACCCTGGAAGAAGAGTTGCACATGTACCCAATGAGGCATGCACAGAAAGGTCCCGTATTGTATGGTTTATAATGACAAAAAATTAGAAACAACCTAAACAATCCAGAAACGGTTAAACCAACTATGGCATTTCCATCTGGAGGAATAATATGTAGCAGTTAAAAGTGAATTAGGTCTATTGATTCTGGCGTGGAATGGGATCTCTAAGAAACATTGTTAAATGAAGCATAAACAGGATACATCTATTACTTGTGTGATGAGGAGTACAGAAACATGTAAAAATAACAACCACATTCATCGGGTCCTTGCTGTTTCACTTATTGACACAATTGTGTCTCTTATTGGCTCTTTCCATCTATTATCTCTGTCCCTCAAAAGAAGTCTCTGTAGTACTATTATTCCCATTTTACAGATGAAGAAAGTGAGATGAGTCTTGCCAGGATCCTATCCGAACTCTGCCCGCCTCCAAAGCTGTTGCTCTTTCTGCGACACATTCCCTTTGTCCAGACATGAAAAAAATGGTACCTGTGGTTAGTTATTGCTCAGGAAACTTAATTTCCTCCCAACTCTCAGTTTTCAGACATTGCGATTCATTCCAATACTGTAATATCTAAAAGAATATACAGTTGCAGATCAGACAAACCATTTAGTGGCAAGCTGGGAGGAGGAGGTAGGGGAAATGTCAGGGGCCATGATACTTTGCAAAGGAGAGAGTTTTCCATGGGTCTGTCTGGAACTAGGATGCCTTACTGTCTGTGCAAGACCAGCATTTCTCCTTTAGAAAACAAACCCCTCAGGGCAGTGTAATGGGCGGCTGCTCTCCCTAGTGTCCTGCTGGGCATGCCCTGACCTGACAACAAACCGGCAAAGCATTGATCAAAGAGCCACGCCTCCCCCTAAAGCTCCCCAGTCGTCTCCCGGCTGCAGAGATCCATGAGATCAAATCTCATCCTAAGGAACGCCTCTTCATATGGTTAAAATAGTCAGTAGAGAAATAAGATCAAGGGGGATGACAGACGGGGCAGGAGGGAGGCGTGTCTTCGGAGGGTTTGTAGCTGGCTGGAGGGGAAGGGCTGGATACAGGAGGGCCAGATGGCAGAGGTGGCACCTTCTCAGGAATGGCCTTTTCCACGGGCCTCTGTGGGCCAGGTCTGACCAGCTGGCAGGGAGGAGCAAGGCTCCACTGATCCCACTGAGGCAGGCTCTGGAAGGCACCTGAGGACAGTGTGGGGTGAGCTGGTATCAGGGGCAGGCAGCTGGGGCTCTGGGCAGGTGTGGACCCACTCAGCGCAGGCTTATGCTTCAGGCGTATGCCTCCTCCCATGGCTTATGCTTAATTGTAGATTCATTATTTGGTATTCTTTCTCTTAAAGACCGCCGCCCCCCCCCCCCCCCCCCCCCCCCACTGTATGAGCTTCGGGCCCCACAGAACCTGGACCTGTCACTCACACAGCAGGCAGCAGTGTATTAGAGAGCAAGAGGTCTGAGAAGTCCTGGCAAAGTGTGGGCGTGTGGCCTGGAGGGGCCGGGCCTTGGCCCTGGATCTGCAGGGGGTGCATTTGACCTGGACCTCCCCAGTGGGACCACGGGGGCTGCTTCCAGAGTGGCTGGCGAGCTCCTGAGCATTGCCGGCCCTGCACGGGCCCCGCCGACTGCTTTCCCATTGTGCCATGTCAAAAATTCCTGAGACTAGACTGCCCACCTGGTGGACAAATCCTGTGTCACTTACCTGTTTCTCTTGGGCCTCCCGTGCGGACACTCAAGAAAGTCTTTAAGTGAGCTGTTTTGATGAGGTTTAAAAATGACCACACATCCTCCCAAAAAGTCATTGGAATTTAAGGTGCATACATTAAAGTGCACACATCTTCAGTGTACAGCCTGGTGAAGTTTCAGCATTAGAACGCATTCATGTAACCGGCACCCAGATCAAGAAGCAGACCGTGGCCGGCACCCCGGAGCCCCTGTGCCCGCTACCAGTCTCTCCCCCTGGGGCAGCCACGCTCCTGCCTCTGAGAGCATCTCTTGGCTTGGGTTGCTTTTGTTCTTTATGTAAATGGAATTATGCAGTGTGCGCACTTTTGTGTCTGGCTTCTGTCTTAACGGTTAGGGGATTCCTTCGTGTTGTTACATGTAGTTGTGGTTTGTTCATTCTCGTTGTCAAATAGTATTTATTCCTTTTTTGTGAACACAGCACAATATACTGATCTGTTCCAGGGTTGGCGGGCATTTGGGTTGTTTGCACTTGGTGGCTATTCCATGCTGCTTGTGAACATCCTTGCACAGTCTTGGTGAACATGTGTATGCATTTCTGCTGGGAACGTACCTAGGAATGAAGCTGCGGGATCTTAGGTATGTGTGTGGTCAGTTTTAATAAAAACAGCCAATTGTCCAGAGTCCTTGTACCAGTTGCCTCAGTGTTCATACTGGAATTTTCTATTAAAATTTGTTATTTGTTTATTTTGTTAAAAAAATTCTTCTATATCAACATCTAGGAAGAACTGTTCAGATTGAGATGGATACATTAAAGTGTTGGCTGAGCCCTCGTCTCTGATGGGAAATTAAAGAATTGTGAACTTCAGAAAAATAGGCAGTCACATACTGACTTCCTCACTCACCTCTTTGTTCTTCCTGTCGGCCACAAATATCCACCGTGGCCGCCTCCTCCAGGGGCTGGGTGAGGAAGAAAGAAAGACGGAATCCTTTCCCCTGAACGATATTACAGGCAAATATATGAGTTACTTCTTGTGGCCAATAATGGCTCTGAGAAAGGCCATCTCTTTATACAAATAATTAGGCCCATGAAGAGCTATGTAAGCAGAATCATGGATGTAGTAAAGTCACTTTATAGTGTTTAAAGACTGGGCTGAATAAAGAGGAAAGTTTAAATAAATGAATGCCCATCTATGGAACGAGACAGTGCGAATCCACTAAAATGAGGTTTATGAAGAATCTTATGACAGAGTACAATATAAAAACTAAAGGCGGAATATAGAATTATATACACTGTGTGAAACATTTTTACAACTCATATTCTATAGCAAAAAGAAACAAGCAAATTTGGTTTAATTTTTCTGGTTTTAGAAGTCTTTCTTCTGCTTGGAGCCCTCCCAGCTCCCCATTTCTGGTGTGGTTCAGGCCTGTTGCACCCCACCCCCCACCAAAGTACAGGTGCAGCCGCAGAGGGGCCGTGTGTGTGTCCGGCACTGCACTGGGGGCCTCACTTGGGGTCCCCTCCCAGATCTTGGTGCTGGATCTGGTTCCTCACCCAGCAAGAGCAGGGGCTTCACTTTCTGTGGCTTCTGTGTATCCCTCGTGCTGAGCCCTGGGCCTTCCCACAGCCGGCTTTGGCTTTGGGGAGAGGCTTTCAGCTGGGCACTGCCCCGCCTGGAGGAGCTCACTGAGAAGTGGGAGAATGGAGAAGGATCTGGTAGTAGGGAGTCTCTTAGTGGAAAAGACCAAGTGTTGGGAAGGACTGGAGGGTCAGCTGCAGCCGTCTGGAGGGGCCCCGTCTGGAGTGCCCCACTGCGGAGCTGATGTTGGTCAGTGAGTGGGTGGGGTCAGGGTTGTGTGTTAGAATCTTGCTCTGGTGGAGACAGAGAGAATGGCTGTTAGGAGGCTGTGGCGGGCTCTCTCCAGGCTGGAGATAACGGGCCGATGTGGGGTGAGCTGTGGTTCCCAGCGGGGTGTGGGAGAGCTGGCATCAGTAGGCCAGAAGAAAGAGGGCTGTGTAGACGGTAGACGGCACCCCAGCCAGGCCACTCTCTTAGGAGGTGCATGTCCGCTAGTTTGCCTCTGGCCCAGCCCTGCCACGGGCCGGAGGCCTGGGAGATTATCAGGCTGCAGTCACTTAATGGCCAGGCTGTCACCCTGCTGTAACCCATAATTACTACTTAGGAGTTTGTGGACGAAAACCAGTAGATTCCAATTCAGTGTGTTAAACTCTGTTTGCACGCGCCTGCTCTAATGAGGAGCTTTTAACCCGCCAGAGCCACCCTGCCGTGTGAGGGGACCCTTCAGCCAGCAGAGCAAACCCATAATTTCCATCAGCATCTAGTGAGCTGCCACTGCCTGCTGTATTTCAGCGTTGAGGATTTCGAGGGCCGGTTGACCTGCCCATACGGAGAAATGTGTGCGCATCTTCCTGTGTCTGCAGATCGTGCTCTGGTGGAGGGTGGGAGTAACAACGTGCAGACGCAGCCTCCAGCTTCCAGCTCCCCGCGGGCATCGCATGGGCGGGTGTGCCTGACTTTGCAACTGTCCTCCTGTTGGGGGCTATTGTGGGGAAAGGAAGGGTTTTCTTTAAGGACCCTGAGTGTGAGGGAGGGCAATATCTCCCAAACAGGCAGGTTAAGGGCTTGCCAATTTTGAGTCCTCCATCCACATACCTGGTTTCCTCACTGTGTTTTGCATGAATTTCTAGTGCCCAGCCCTGGGGGTGTTGCTAGTTGGGAATTTTAATTAGAGTATTGGGCAAACTTAATTCAGATTTAAGGCAAGGGGGGGTGCGATTAATTTTTCCCCATCTTTTCCAGCGTGGGTGGGGCCACCTTGTCTAGGACCAGTCTCTGCAGTTCTGTCCTGTTGTCTCAAATCTCCTCTCCTCCCCTCCCCACAAACTGGGGCCCTCTCTCCTCCTCTGCCCTGGGCCCCCCAGCTCTGCCCTCCGGAGGGGAACCCAGGTCACCTATGTGGTTATTAACAAACAGACACACACCTTGTTTTGCCCCGCTAAGAGGTAAAACTTGTGGTTTCTCCGTCCACGCCCTGGAACACTTCAGACAGCAGGAATAAGCCAGAAAAAGCAGGTAGGAACCGGGTTAGGACAATTGAAATGTTTGCACAGGAGAGAGATTCTAAATGGCTAAATTGTGTCTCTCTCAAACAGAATTTGATTTGTCCTCATTTTAAAAAATAAAATTTTGGTTTGCGAGGTGAGGTTGAGATTAATTGGGGTGTTGAATCATTGTTTTTAGGCATCATTGTTGTAAACAAGCCCCGGCACAGTTTCTACCTGGCTGCATGGATGAAAATGTAGATATTTCTACCCCAGGGAGCAAAACATGAACTTAGTTTTCCTTTCAGCCATCCTTAAGAGGCAGCCCCTCCTGGTGGAAAGAGCTTGTTGTTACCATGGAACCATGACCTCTCAGAGCCTCAGTTTCCACATCTGTTAAGTGAGGGTGAGGCGCTAACCTTATAGAATGTTTAGTAGGATTATCTGAGCAAGTACGTGTGTTAGGGGCTCAGAGGTCCCAATAGTGTTGTCACATCCTCACTGAAGACCTTGAATGTGATGCTTTCAGGAAAGGCAGCTCAGATTCAGGGCTTCTGGGCCCTACTCCCCAATGCCCTGCCAGAGTTACCCATGCCACACCTGGAAGTCTAGGGCTGGGACAGTGTCCAGCCTGAGGCGGTCCTACTCCTCTCCCCTTCTCCAGGGACGTGGGAGGGCAGGTGAGAGGAAGGAGGGGGTGAGGAGGGGGAGGGAGGGTGATTGGAGCTGGCAGCGCTACCATGTGGAGTGGTGAGGAATTGCCGGGGTTCCCAGTGACCCAGCATCCAAAGATAGCTCACGGTGACCCAGGTCCTTGGGGATGGACTGTAACAAGGGACCAGGCAGGCCCTACAGGTCGATTCCAGCATACTCTACTGTTCAAGTACAGAGTTGGGGAGATACAGTGTGGAAATCAAACAGTTCACCCTACTTCAGGAGTTTTGCTTGACTGAGCTCACAGCCAGTCTCTGGATGTGTGTGGCTGCCCACAGTTAATTTGACCCTAGGGGGCACTCACCTCTGGAAGGAGGGAAGTGGGACAGCCCTGGGCGCTTCCGAGGAGCCACACCTTCCAAGGAGCCCAGGGTGGGGCGAAGGGTGGGCAGGGGCAGGCATCGAGGACCGAGGAGTGGGAGCTCCTGGAAGGCCTCCAGGACGCCTCATTCCCAGAAAAGGGGCAAAGGAGGGAACAAGGAGAATGACATTCAGGGTGGGCGTACCCAGCCGGGAGGTGGGGTGGGGCCCGTCTCCATTTCAGTCTGGCCTGTGAAGCGCAGGTGTCCCTGAAGTTCTTGGACTTGTGAAATGCAGCTGGAGGGAGGACGAGAAGGCCGGAGAGGGCGCTGGCTGCCGTCACAGTGCCGAGCCGCGGGCCACAGGGAAGGGCAGGCCCCGCTGTCTTTGAGGGTGAGGGGTCTGGGTCCTCCCTGCTGTCTGTCACCTCCCTTGGTCATCCTGCCTGGGACAGCGGGATCCCGCTGCCTTCCAGGGTGTTCTCTCGTGGGTCCTACTGGTGTTCTTTGATTTACTCAGGACCCTCTTTCTTGCCTCCAGGACTGAGACACCTGGTCTGGTCTCACGCCTGGTCCCACATCTGGTCTTAACTGGCTTTTTATTCCTTTTTCTTTTTTCTTTCTCTAAGTCAGGCTTATTAAGGTATAATTTACATACAGTAAAATTCGCCCTTTGAGGTGTACAGTTCCATAAATTTTAACAAATGTGTAAAACGTGTTACATAGTCGTGTAACCACGGCTACAATCAAGGTCTGGAGCGGTTCCCTCTCCCCAAAACGTTCATCCTGTCTCTTTGCAGTCTCTCCCACCCCTCACCCACAGCCCTCCACAGCCTCTGTTGTGTTTTCTAGCCCTGTAATTTTGTCTTTTCCAGAATATCTTACAGATGGCATCATAAGTATGTTTAGCTCGGCTTTTGAAGGACAAAGAACAGGGCCCTTTAGCCCCTTGCAGAGGGGCTAGTCCCTGTGCCTGGCACCTGGTGATCCCATTTAACATATCTAGGAAACAGAGGCTCAGAGAGCTTAAGTCATTCATTAGGCTGCACAGCTGAGATTTGAGCCCAGTTCTGTCGTCTTCGCTATTTTGTGTGGTTCTTGAGCTGAGTCTTGGACAGATGTTACTTACTGGTGACAGGTGAGGTTCTGGCACCCGGTGGGTGGTGGGGCTAGAAGGAGGCCCCAGACCCGTATTTCCAGTTCTGTCTCTCAGGGGGGCTTCCTTTGGATAGAGTCGGCTATGCCTCGGGCCCTCCCTAGGAGATGCGTGTGTTGAGGCATGACTTTTAGGAACAGGGGTTTTCCTCCTCTGCAGGCCACTCCTGTGTTCTGATTTGTCATTTGCAAAGTGCCCCCTGAGGTCCAGGGTGGGGCTCGGTGGCGGTCCAAGGACTGAGGGCAGCTCTCAGCAGGCAGCCCAGCGCTGGGCTCACAGCCACATGCGCAGGCTTTCCTGGCCAGATTCACAGTCACCCTCTGCCCCGCTGCCAGGCTGGCCAGGGCCCACCACGCAGGGGAGAGAGCGCCCACCTGCCAGGAGGCAGGGGCTGGGGCTGCGGGGAGAGCGAGGCTGTCCCCACAGACAGTGGGGTGGACAGACAGGCCAACAGAGGCCGACCACCACATGTGCTGGCCAGGGGAGGGCTCGGGTAAAGGACAATATTGCAGTCCTGGGACCAAGTGCGACTAAACCTTATGGGTAATGGGTTTTTCATCCCCTGGGTAATAGGAGACACCAAAACATGAGGACATTACTTAGTGAGTCCCTCACCTCCCTGGCCCCATTCAGCAGACTCGGAGGAAGGACATTGCCCAGCACTGAGCCGTGTGTGGATTTAATGGGGTTTCCAGCTAAACCTTCCATCAAATTTATGGCTGTGCCTGTCTCCTGACCTTCCCCCTCTCTCACATTCTTTTCGGAAATGAAGCTGTGTGCAGGCTGTGAGTTGTCACTTCCCCCGCATTGGAGATATACAACTGTGGGCCCCGGTTAAGATGGTAGCTTTAATCAGGCTGGGTCCCGCACTTCACCCGCCTCTAAGCCAAGTGACGTTAGACTAGCCATCAGAGTCCATCTAGAATGGGCAATGTGGAGTCAGCAGGTACTCATCCTGCCGGCCACATGCCCAGGCCCAAACCTTGTCTCACCTCCCTGCTGGGTGTCCGCTCACCCCACCAGGCCAGAAGGAGGGCTCCTATACCATATTCTCCCATTGTCCCCCGACCTCCCTGTTGTTGCCATCAGCTTGGACTCCTGGACTCGCTTTGCATTCCTCCAGCTGCTCCTCAGCTCTCTCTCTGCCCATTTCTGGCTCTCCTCTTTGGAGGAAAGCCTTTCCCCCTGAATGCCCTCTCCCATCTCTCTGCCCATTCAAATACGACTGCCCTTCAAGGTCCAGCTTAAACATCACCACCTCCAGGAAGCCTTCCCTGATCCCCTTTCCCTAGCAGGAAAGATCTCCTTCTGAGAACCGTGAGGGCACTATTGGTAAAATCCACAGGTGCTGTCCCCATGAAGCCTACTGCCTGTCAGAGTCTGCGGCCCGGAGTGGACCGTGGGCCTTGAGGGCAAGCCTACCTCTGTATGTCCAGTTACTGCCAGGCCCAGTCCACAGAAGGCACCCATTATTATGGACACTGTCATTGTCCTTGCCATAGGGCCATGTTGTCAGCCTCCTGCCCCAGAGAGTAAGGATGTGGTCACATTGCCAACCCCATCAGGCTTTGTGAATGCCCCCAACAGCAAACAGGGCAGGGTCAAGCCTCTCAAACAGTCCCGCTCACAGCCAGGGCACCGGCCTCAGTGTGTCTGGGCTCTGGAATAGCAGCCCCTGCGGTGTCACCGCTGCACCTGGCTGCCGCAGCCTGGACACACTGGCCAGGCCTTGCCCGCAGGCCTCGCCCCGCCTGCCCCTCGACTGGGCAGGCTGCGTCTGCTCCTCTTCTCTTCGGGGTGGCGTGGGTTCCCGGCCCTTTCCTTTCTGACCCCATGTTTGTCTGACTGGCTGCCTCAGAGGGCTGTGGTGGAGACCATAGCAACAGGCAGTGTCCAGCGCCCACTTGGACAAACAGAACATGTGAGGTGGCTGCTGGCACAGAAGGGCGTCGAGCAGGTGGGCAGAGTGACTCAGGCTCGAGGCCTCGGGGAGGATTAAAAATAAGATCGTCTCTGCTCCCTGGAAGCCGAGGGCCCCGTGCTTTGAGTTGGAGGAGGAAGCGTTGGGTGGCACCGGACTCCGCTCCTCCGTGTGAGGGAGCGGTGCTGCAAAGGTGGACTGCTCTCATTAGCATTCGAGTAACCGTTATCATCACACAGACCGGGAGCTCAGACTGTGCTTTTCTCTCTCTGTGCCTCTAAGAAAATGGGGGAGGGAACCCACTGCTGTCTATTGAGTATGTGTTATATCCCAGATCTTTTTATGCCCATCTGCGCGTGTCCTTGGAACACAGTCATGAGGCGAGAAGTCCTAGTCCCATTCTGCCAAAGAGTTTAGGAAGGGGAGTGACACGGTGAGACCTGTACTTTGCAAAGCTCACGCCAGCCTTCCTGAGGGTCGTGAAAGGGCAGGGCGGAAGTGGTGAGCAAGGGGACTGCTTAGGAGAGCCCAGACTTAGGCAAGAGACAGTCCTGTGTGTGGACCCGAGGGCAGGGAGGAGTCCAGGATGACACTGGCTGAATGGGGAGAAGTGCCGAGCTCTGTCTTTGTTGGACATGCTGGATCTAAGAGGCCTGGGGCTTGTGCAAGGGGTGGGCAGAGCGATCCGGTGCTCAGAAGAGAGGGCTGGGCCCAAGACACAGCTCCAGAAACACAGAGTGGAATCTGTACACCCGAGACATCCGTGTGTTCCTCTGTAGACACCCTAGGAAGAGTCCTGGCTTCTCAAGTGAACCTCAGAAGCTAGCTCTGATCGATTCCTGTGCTTTGAGCCCATTCCTGAAAGCACGTAGCTGGATGCCCCACCTGAAAACTCCCACAGCGCCACTGATAGACAGTGCCAGCTCCAGAGACCTCCAGGCGGCCCCTCCGTGCCAGGGGGAGGGAGCATCCCGTGCTGTCAGTATGCAGCTCAGGGGGACCTGGAAACAGCCTCCCACAGGGAACCTGAATTGGTGCTCACCAAATTAGATCAGTTCCAGCCAGAGCAGCCAGCCTGTGATTTGCACCCTCTCCAAGTGCTCCCTTCCTTGCTGGGCTGAGTGCTGGATTTCCGAGAGGCCTGTAATCCACAGCAGCCAGAGCTATGCGCAGCCCGCTCTCCGGCCATGCGAGGCCCGGGAAGCCACCGTTTGAGGTTAGCCTTGAGTCAACTCACGCCGTGTACTTGGGAGCTTTTCAAAGGAGGCGGGCGCACACACGGATCATTATGAGGCTAATCAGAAGTTCGGGTGTTTAGCGGGATGTGTACACAGCAATCATTGTCGCAAGGGCCCTTCGCCCACAGAGGCCATTATTCCAGAGCGGGGTGCTGTTTGCCTGGTTTTGTCTGGGACACAATTTGCATTCACTTGATGGATTGTCAGGGTCGGGGGTCTCCTCCTTGGGAAACAGTGGAGTGGCTGCTGAGCAAACCCTTAAGAGGAAGGGAAGCATTAATACCCACGTTTGCCCAGGTCCTTGAGAGGGCTGAGATCCCAGCGCAGTGCTAGATCAATATGACAGGCGGCCCCGAAGCTTCGGACGTGCATTCGCAGACCCTTTTTATTGCCCACTCAGCCAGGGCCCCGGGAAGTCCGCCCCAAGGCAGGGAGAGGCCGGGCAGCAGCGGCTTAGACACAGCTTGTGGGACCTGGCCGGCTGGCTCTTCATTTTTTGCCAGCTACAGTGGCCTGCGGCTCAGTTCGAGTTTGCCTGAGTGATTTGGAGTGGCTGTCCTCCAGTGTGGCCCAGCGTGGTCCCCCTTAAACCTCTGCCCTGTCACCTGCCTTCCTTCTGTCTGGCTGGATGCTGAAAAGAAACCCCTATAGGGAGAAGGGAGTGGGCCTGGGGTGGGAGGCAGCAGGCTATTTGGCCACTGCGGGGAGGGCGCCCCTTCACCAGAGTAAACACTGTCAGCTGCCAAGACGCCCTGCCACCTAGTGTGGTTGCCGTCCTTTTTGGCGAGGTGGCGATGATTTTGGTTTTACTTTTGGTGTCTTCCTGGGACATCTGTGATGCCTGGTGACTCCGTGTGTTCTCTCGATGAGACGTGTTGCTGAGTGTTAGGAACAAGACCCAAGGTTTCCGAATCTCTCCTTTGGAACAACCTCCCCATCACTTTATCTTCTTCTTTTTCATTTCTTCCTCAGACACTAAAGACTTCGACCCCGAGCTGTGAGATTTGGGGCGGGGTGGGTAGCCATCAGAGACTCACAGACCACAGGGCCGCGTTCCCCTGAGAAGCCCACTGTTCAGTGTAGACGTGCGCCTGCGGTTGGGTTCAGTCTGGGTGTAAAGGATGGTGAGACTTTTTTTGATTACAATCTATCTTCCGAACCATCAGGGGTTTTCTTTTGTCGCAGTCAGAACTATGAGGTATAAGTTGACTGTCATCAATGATTCCAGTTTTTCTCAAATGGGCCTCTATTCAGAGTTGCTACTTCCAGGGGCCCAGTTCGGGGCTGGGAGTCACAGCCGGGATCGGGGCTGCATGGAGAGGTGCTCAGGGTGACCCAGACCAGCCAGCGTTGGCTCAGACTTCAGTAGCGAATCCTTTTTTCTAAGAGAATCCAACAATTCACGGGATTATCAGTTAGCAGTGACTGAATGTTCCTCATTCTCTTCATTTAAGGTTACATTGGAGGCAGTTGAGCTGCCAGCCCAGCAGCAGGTGGGGCCCAAGTCTGCCCTGTCCCCAGGGTGGGGAAGATGCCAGGTTAGATGGCTGTGAGGACTTGCTCCAGAGAAGGGACGCTCCCTGGGTCCCAGGTGATGGGGTGGTCGAGTTCAGTGGGTCGGGCACTGTAGGTCCCCAGGGGAGCAGAGCACATTTTATACCTGGTCCTCAGGGAGAAGGAAGGTGGGGGCCACAGGGAAAAAGCCTCTTCTCTTTCATCCCTTTTCTAGTCCTGCCTATCAAAGAAGGCTGTCGAGAAAGGTCGGAGGGTGTGTGGGGCTGGTGTAGCCTGTTAAGATGTTCTAAGGAAGCTGAAATGGCTCTTCCTTTTCATCTCGTCTTTCTTACCAACTCATAAGCCACCTTGAGTGAGTGCAAGTTCCTCCCCCCGAGGAAGGAATGAGAAATCAAAACACAATGTGGATGTGGAAAAAAAAACCAGTTTTCAGGATCCAGGGCCGGGCACAGGGTTTTGACATCAAAAGCATGATCCACAAAAGGAAAATTGATAAATTGGACCTCATCAAAATTTAAAAATTTTGCTCTTCAAAAGATCCTGTTAAAGAGATGAAAAAACAAGCTGCAGACTGGGAGAGAATATTTGCAAACCACATATCTGACAAAGGGCTGTATCTAGAATATATAAAGTGCTCTCAAAACTCAACTGTAAAAAAAGAAACAATGCAATTAGAAAATGGGCAAAAGACATGGAAAGACATCTCACCAAAGAGGAAGTATATAGACAGCGAGTAAGCACGTGAAAAGATGTTCAGCTTCCTTAGCCACTGGGGGAATGCAAGCTAACACGACGGTGAGATATCCCCACACAGCTATCAGACGGTTAGAATAAGACATCAGTGAGATCACCAAATGCTAGAGAGGATGTGGAGCAAGTGGCTCCGTCCTGGTGGGAAGTGCTGGTGGGAATGTAGATGAGATGGCCACTTTAGAAAACAGCCTGGCAGTTTCTCATCAAATGAAACGTGCAAAGGCCATATGACCCAACAATTGCCTCTCGGGCATTTATCCCAGAGAAGTGAAGATTTAGGTTCATGCAAAAACCTGTACACGACTGTTTATAGCAGCTTTTTGTAATAACCGAAAACCAGAAACAGTCCAAAGGTCCTGTGGTGGTTGAATGGTTAAACTCTGGTCTGTCCGTACTGTGGAATACTGGGCAGCAACGAAGAGGAACAAACTTTCCATGTGCACTCTGACTTGGATGAATCTCTAGGAAATTTGCTGAGTGGAAAAGCCAATCCCAAAGTTTACAAACTATATGATTCCATTTAGATAAAATTTTTGAAATGACAAAATTTTAGAAATGCAGAACAGAGGAGTGGTTGGTACCAGTCAAAGACAGTGGGTGTTGGGGAGACAGGAGGGAGGTGGATGTGGTTATAAAACGACCCAGAAAGCATCCTGGTGATGATGGAATGGCTCAGTATCTTCACTGAGGTGGTGGATACATGGGCCTGGGCGCACACACACACGCGCACACACACGCGCACACATGCTGACTGTAAGAAAAACTGGAAAAATCTAGATGGAGGTATTGTAGCAATGTCAGTATCTTTGTTCCGAGACTGCATTACAGTTTTGCCCAACATTGGGGAAATCTAGGTAAAGGGTATACAGGATCTCTATTATTTCTTAAAACTGCATTTGAATCTAAAAATTATCTCATAATTATCTCATAAAAAATTTAGTTAAAAAAATGCAATGTGGATTAAGTCACATGTCATCACTAGCTTGTCCCCAAGTAAGCGAGCTGTGTGTTTTACTAGGGGTCAGGCCTCCCTTGGGACATGTGCACTTACAGGAGTCTGGTGAGCCGCAGAGCTGAGGTTAGGGGTCCCCAAGGCCTGGCTCCCTGAACCTGGCATCCAGGAAAGGGAGGAGCGAGGATGAGCATCCTCCGCTCCACCAAAGCACTAGCTTCACCTAGCAAAAACACTTGCGCCTGCTGGTGTTTGCTCCTTGGGCATGGCTTTCTCCTGCTGTCCTGCCAGGACTGTGCCCATTGGTTCCTTCATTGATTAATCCATTTGTCAGCAGAGATTTCTGGGGCATCCACTGGGCCCCAGGCACGGGGCCCACAGAAATGAAGCGATGGGCCCTCTGGCCCCAGGGAGCTGACAGGGCGGTGGAGGAGTGGGCAAGCACAGATGCCGCACCGTCAGGTGCAATGATGAGATCGGCAGGTGACCTCAGCCAGGAGTAGCGTCTGGGGACAAGGTTGAGGTGGGGAAGCAGGAAATACGGAAGCCTTTCTGGAGGAGGTGCTGCTTGAGCCGGCTTTCAAAGAACAAGTGGGCGATAGGCAAAGAAGGAATTCCTTGAGAGATCGTGTCGCCTAATGGTTAAGAGCTGACTGCCAGCCACAACTAGAAGCATCTACAACTGAAAATACACAACTATGTGCTGGGGAGATTTGGGGAGAGAAAAAAAAGTAGAAAAAAAAAGAGCGGACTGCCTGGGTTTGACTTCTGTCTCTGTTTATCCTCTCTCTTCCTTAGTTTCCTTCTCTGTGAAACAAGAAAAGGACTGGAAGGAGACCCCCTTATAGGAACTGTTCTGGGGGATAAAGGAGTTGCCTTTTGCAAGTGCCTGGTCTGTAGTCAGTGCTGTGTGAGTGCTTGATAAATAAAACAAGGAGATGAAGCCTGGGCCTTGGGGAGGGGAGAAATTAGGGCCATAGAGGGAGGGAGAGCAGGGCCGGGCCAGCTGTGTGCAGTGGGCGGGGGGCTGGCCGCAGCCCTGAGTTGGAGAGGACACACCTGCCTTCTCTACCGTGGAGGGCACTGTTCCTTGTGACTGGTGCCCCTCTGGGCACCCTGACTGAGCCTAGAAAGCAGCAGGAAGGGACTTTTCGCACAGGCTGTCCTCATTTGCTGAGGACTGAGACCTTGGAGATTTGGGAGAAACTGGACTGACAAGACTCCTGGCACAGGGACATCTTCTTTGTACTGCACCCCCCACGTGTGCCAGCATCAGACCCCCTGAGGCATGGTGGGTGAAACGCCCCTCCCCCCCCGACCCTGCACAACTCCTTGCCCTGTGACCTCATGCTTGGCTCTGCAGAGTGTTGTCGCCTCCTTGGACCACTTTCCCCCAACGCTGCAAACAGGCGTTCATGACAAGTCCTGTCCTGTTGTAGTGCGCCCCACCCCTGCCCCAACCCGTGAGGCTTGAGGGGAAGAGGGGGCGGGAGGGAGGGGAAGACTTGGTCTCTGCCCAGGTCACAGGGTGTCCCCTCCTTGTCTGACCTCTTGCAGGTTCTCCTGGGTTGCAAGGGGAAGTTTGTTTCAGGAGGGGTTTCTGCAGGTGGCGGGCTAGAGCCCCAGGTCTGGGAGGGCTGAGGCTGGGGCCATGGAGCCACACGGTCCATTCAGCATTGGTTTTGCCAGGTAGGGAGTCAGGAAGGCCTTGTGGGGCCATGGGCAGGAAACAGGCCTCTGTTTGCCCCTCAGGACAGTGGATATGTACAGGCCGCTCACAGCTCCAGGGGGCCCAGCCAGGAGAGAGTTCTCAGGTTGGCCCGCCAGCTTGGCACCCTTGGTGTCTGCACAGAGCACGTTGTGCCCCGCACTGACCGCCGCCTCTGACCACTGCAGGGCGTCCTGGCACCGCATGTTTGTGCCTGAGGCCTTTCTCTTGCTGCTGCCCTGGTGGCAGGCCCGGGTGCCAGGAATTAATACCCCAAATCGACAACTGCACTCAACAAATGGCTGTGGCAGAATTGGAGTGTCAGTACCCTGGCTGGCTCACCCCTCAGTTGGATCTGCCCTGGCTCCCAGCGTGCCCCTGCGGTGTCAAGCCCAGTTGCTCAGAGTAGTAAGGAGAGTGCTGGTGTTCCTGGTGAGCCATCTTCCCTGGCTTGTCCCTGGTGCCCACAGGTGGCTGTCACCTCCAAAATAAACCACTTGCACTCACGTCCTTGTCTCCAGGTCTGCTTTTTGGGCACCAGACTCGATGGGGTTGATGCCGTTTCTCTGACAGATGCCATGAACCTGAAGTCAGGCAGGATAGACCACCACCAACAGTGGAGCAAGCCCGTCTCCCATCCCTCAATCTCTTCGTGTGCAAAGTGGGGACGAGGACCCTGCCTGGCTGAGCTCCTGCCACCCGCACACATAGGTCTTATTTTTTTGACTGACGCATCTTGGAGTGACCAGCTTAGATATCTCAGTAGCCCAGCCTGTCCCCAAGGAGTTTGGGAGGGCGGCTGGGTTGCCTCGGCTAGTGGGGTCTTCTATTTCATGTTTCTGTTTTAGTTTTTGTTCTTGCTGATGGACGGAAGTAGAGGGAGAAGGGTGGGCTCAAGGTGAACAACTGAAGCCAGCTCCCCAAGAAAGGGAGAGTTGTTTTCACAGTCCAGTGGCCTCGCCCTGGGCTCCCCTCCCCGCCCTGGGGTATGTGTGTGGCTCTGGGATAATTAGGATTCTTGCTGGGCGCCCACAGCCCCCTCCGCCGAGCCTGTCTTGAAGGATCCTCTGAGAACTGGTTCCTTTCTGGGAGCATTTGTAAGAGATTTCTCATGGCTCAGTTCCCCTATAGAAAAGTGGGAATTGTAAGTCTTACGTAGCCCGAGAAAGAGAGTGAAGGGAGAGAGTCAGCGCCAGACAAGAATAAGTTAGCAGTATTCATGGCAGTGTCTTGGGAGGAATTACCAAGAAAGACAGAAGAAAAGCCAAACACAAAACCGACCAAAAAGAAGAAAGGAGAACTTGCAGCAGACTAAGAAAAGATGGACAGGAGACGTCTAAACGCCCGGCCGAGCCGTTGAACAAGGAGGCAGTCAGTGTGCTGGGTCTCTGGTGCCTTCGGCCTCCTTCGCCCAGGCCTTTGTGGGCCCCGACTAGGGGAATATTTAGCCAAGCTGTTTATTTTGCATAAACCCGAGTAACGACTGAGCCTGAGGGGAGAAGAATTGTGTGGGGCTGACAGCAGCCACCTGACCCGCTGGGCCTCTCTGCCTCCCTGCAGAACACGCTTGCATTCCTCCACAGCCCCTGCATGCTAATCGGGGCGGCCGAGGCCAGGGAGGCCCGTGCTGGGGACAGAAGTCTTGAAAAGGCTGTCCGGGGTCCTCGTGGGGCTTTGTGGCCACCCGAGCTGAGTTTGGGGAGCTCATTCATGTTTCCTTTCTCTGCGCTGCTTGTCTGAAACGCCAACTGGCCAGAAAGGGTGTGAGTCTCATTCTTGAACTTAATTTGCCTTTCTGGTTCTTCCCGAGCATTCGCCTGTCTCCCCAATCCGTGCACTTTTTGAATGCAAAGCTCATTTATCTTTTCATGCAATTTTGGTGCCTGATGCCCACCCGCTTAGAAAGGAGAACATCTTGGGGCCCACGTGACTGCCATGTTGACACAGGGGCTAGATTTTCACTGTGCTCCGGAGGCCTTTAACCTCTCCCTCTCAGAAGCGCCTGCTCTGTTCCCCCCTGCATTCTGTTCCCTTTCCGCTGTCTTTCTAGAGCACCAGTGCTGGCTCAGCCCTTATTGCTGGGGTGTAGGGGCTAGAGAGCCACTTACATCCATTTCAGTGGTTCTAAATCTCTGCTCTGGTAAGGCTTGGAGGGGGAGGAATTTCAGCAAATGAGAGAAGTGGGGGCTGGGGCATGAGCTGGTTTTAAACCCACGCACAGATCAATACACACTCCCCACTTTTGCCAAGCAAAACGCATTCCTTCTTTTTTTCATCATCGTTGTTGTCTTTTTCCTCCAGTTTCCCAGAGAAACTGGAGCAGCAGAGGGAAGCCCAGGCTGGCCTGGTGGGAGTCAGTGAGGTGTCCGCAGATGTGTGGCCAAAGCCCCCGCTAGGGAGCCCCTTCCCTCCCTGTCAGCATGTCCTGTGGGAGGGGCCCACTGAGTTTTGCTTGGACTTGGCACAGAACAAATTTATGGAAGGACCGGGGAAATGTTAGGAGGGAAGAAGGGGACATGAAGCATTTTCTTTTTAGAACTGGGGTGCAAAACTGATCAATAAGAAATACTTGCTGCTCACAAAGTCCTGCAAGAGAGCACGGGCCTCATGGACGCAGGTGGGTCTGGGAGATGGGAGACCGGCTTCTCGTTACTGGTCTCCCAGTCGCACACCTGCTTCTTTGCTCTTTTTAAAGTGAAGGATTTGATCCTTCTGTGGCTACTAAGGTTTCCAACACCGACACTGCAATGTTTGCAAAGGGCTCTGAAATCATTATCCTTCTTCTTGTCCATTACCTCCCTGTGGGACAGATGGGGCTCCTCCCTCCCATTGTCCAGATGAGGAAACTGAGCTTGGGGGACCGCACACAAGGGGACGCCGGGTGGTTGAACTGTGTTCAGGTTCTAGGGATGTGGCTCCTGTCAAGCTGAGAGTTACAATGGCTAATTTTTCCTGCCTGCACCCCTCCTTCCTGGTGTGAGCCTGGACAGGTTGGTTCTCACTTGCCTCATCAGTCAGTGGATCTTCTCAGCATTAGGTATGGCTCCGATTTCTACCTCCCTTCTTCCTCCCCACCCTCCCTCTCTGTCCCCCAGAGAGGAGGCCTGAAGGCAGCCCCCACCCCCTCCAGGCCTCCTCCCAGTGCTCACAGGGCTGAGGTTCAGGCGGAGAGTCTAAGAAGTCATGGGGCCGTGGCCGTCAGAAGGCTGTTTGAGGTCCAGAGGGGCCACATCTTCCCTACCGGAGATGGGATGGGGTCCGGCAGGGCTCAGGCTGAGGGGGAGTGGAGTTTGAGGTGTGACATTAGCCAGGCCACCAGGTTGGGGTGGGGTGTGGATTTAGTGCAGAGGCAAGGGCGGTGGCCTTCCTTTCCAAAGGATGAAACTGAAGGTGAGAGATGCCACTGCCATGGTTACAGCAGCAGGAGTTTCCAAGGCAAAATTGTACCCCCACCGACTGACATTGTGTCGCAAAGGTGGGAGTGTCAACAAGTCTCTGCTTCCTTTGAAACCCACACAAACTGGTCTCTTTTGAAGCCTCGTCTTCTTTTCTCTCTTTCTTAAGGAATCCCCCAGCTTGGGAATTAATCACCCAAGAGTCAACAAGAGTTAACCCTTGATGAGGTTTGTTTATTCATTTTTACCCCGTGTGGTCCTAGATGCTGCCTCCAAAAGTGCACGTAGTTTATTGGGGCCAAGTAAAAAGAGGAGAGCAGAGTAAAGAAATAAAAGAGCTCATAAAATAAAAATTACCAAGTCAAAGTGGGGACCAGTGCTTGTTGGGGGGCAGGGGCTGGGGAGGATGGTGTCCTTGCTTCTGTCCTAGGTGGCCTGTGTGAGTGAGACGGAGGGCAGAGGCCCCAGGAGTGTCTGTGGGAGAACAGGACTCCCCCCCATTAGGTTACTGCAAATGTGGGTGCTCTCCCCGAAACCCCTCTCCCACTGACGCTCCATCGCACCCCTCTCCGTCACAAATACACACAGGCTCCCGATCTTTTCTGTGTCAGCCTCAGAGGGAGGAGACACCGAGTCTATTTCCTGAGAGGGGAAATAGGGCTCCGTCTTTGGGGTCCTAAGTCTCTGCCCGTCCGGAAGTCCTGGGCTCTGCGCCCTCACTCTGCAGATTCCTCACGGTTTTAGCGAGTTGCGTCTTCTGTCAGCTTCGCCTCTCCACGCTGAGGAGCCTGAATGCTTCCTCCTTCCTACTAGGAGGTAAAAATAAAGTTAAAAATAATAAAGCCAACAGAAATATTAGTATTGTTAGGAGGGTGTCAAGACTGTGGGCACAGGGTTTCAGGGTGGCTTCTGTGGGGTTTCCAGTCTCTTTCTGGATGACACCCGCTTGGTATTTTGCGAGCCTTTCTCAGCCGAGCCACTGGCCTGCAGGAAATGTCAGCACCAACCTAAAACCCTTCCCTGTCTCGTAACTAAGGACACTTGAAAATACTTGCTCAGACTCCTACCCCACCACTCTCTCTATTTTGGAAAAAATGAAAACAAAGAAAGAAAACAAAGAAAATTCGCTGTCTTAGACTTTTCCATGAACTCCTGTGATCTCAGGAAGCCAGGTGACATCTCTGAGCCTCAGTTTCCCCATCAGTGCAAGGGGTGGGTTTGATGGAGAATCTCTTAGGTTGAACTGACGATATCTTTGATACTGTACATATGTAACTTGACCATCTTTTTAGGCCCTAAAAGTTTACGAAGCTTTACTCACCCAGCTTCTCGAAATTGTCTGACAGTCCCACCCAGGGGAGTCACATTTTATTACGCATTCGATGTCAGTGTCCTGTCCGATTAGACTGGTCCTGATGCCGATCTTGAGAATCCCACTTCTCCAGCTTCCACCATTCAGCAGAGTAATTGCACTATTATTTACTCAAGCAGGCTTCCTTTACGTGTCATCTGTTTTTTTTTAATGTGTATATATGTATATATATATATATATATATACATAATTATTATTATTTTTTTGATGAGGAAGATTTGCTCTGAGCTAACATCTGTGCTAATCCTCCTCTATTTTGTACGTGGGACACCTGCCACAGCATGGTCTGATGAGTGTTGTGTAGGTCCACACCCAGGATCTGAACCGTAAACCCCAGGCCACCAAAGCAGAGCACGTGAACTTAACCACTCAGCCGCCGGGCCAACCCCTGTGTCGTCTTTTCTCGCTGTTACTGTGTAATGCGGTTCCTGTCCACACCCCTCCTTGCCAGTAAGAGTGAAGTGCAATGGTATAATGTACTGCTATAGATTTTTTTTAAAAAAACAAAATGATTGTCATAAAGAAATCCCCTCCAATCCTGTGAGCTTGGGATTATATTTTCCCCAGACATTTGCTGTGTTTACAGAGAAAAATAAATATCTCTGTAAACATATGTTGTATTTACAGTGAAAAATAAATATCTAAACAAATATCAAGCTTTTAAAATCAGAGCACTGCAGAAGTCAGTGCAAATGGATGTACACGAGGCTTCCTCACTCAGGGCGCGCATTCCCCTTCTCGCTGCTAACTGTGGGGTGTTTGTCTTTCTCCCCCCAGCGTGCAGCACAGAGCCTGGCTTTAGGGAGGGAAGTTGAACATTTGTGGAACATGTACAGTGGGCTCGACACTTTACACAGAGAGCCTCAGTCCATCACCGCCCAGTGCTGGGTGGTAAGAATTATTCCTGCCAGTTTTTAGATGAGGAAGCTGAGGCTCAGAGAGGTAAGGTAACCTGTTCCATATGACACAGCCACTGGTTGGTGTAGCTGGATCTTTCCCCAGCCCAGGACAGAGAGCAGGCTGCTGGACCGATGCGGGCACGCTCACCAGGGCAGCAGTTTCTAAACCCAGAGCCAGGGCAATTGTTAGCTCCAGACGCGGGGCAGCCTGGAAGGCTCTGTGGCGAGAAGGGCCGGAGTTCTCTCCGCTGCCTGCTGCCTCTGCGCGGAGGCCTGGCTGCTCGCAGGTTCCCACCTCTCCACCAAACACCAGCCTGAGGTGGACCCGCCTCCGGACACCGGCCCCCTGCGCCCTGCCAGGACGGCTCTTTCCTTGGGCTCATTGTGAGGGAAACTGCAGCTGGGCCTCATTTGTGTGTCTGTGTTTTACGAGCAGGCCTCTCGGGGGGGGAGATGGGTTTTGCAGATTCTTGTAATTTAGAAGCAAACACCCTGGGATCAGTCGGAGAACACATCTCTCCCTTCAGGGGTTCGCTTCTGAGGGCTTCCTTTTTTGGAAATGTGTTCATTTCTCTCTCTCTCTCTCACACACACACAACACCCCCCCCCCCCCCCAGCCTCACTGTTCGTCAGGCTGCAGCTGTGGAAGGCAAGCGCTGGGGGAGGGATGGGGTGGCCCCTGAGTGTGCTCCCAGCTGGGCCAGCAGGGACCATCGCCCTCCTGGGCTCTGGAAAGCCTCGTTGGCCATGTGGGTGCAGCTTGCGGTGAACTGAGGGCAACTGTGTGAGCAGCAGCAGAGGCTTGGACACTTGCAGCCTGTGGCCCGGCTGTCTGCTGAGGCCCGGCTTGGACCTGTAAATAATGGGGCCTCGGTTTCCCATCTGCCAAACAAGAACGCCGGTGTCCATCTTGCCTCTTTCTTGTGGCTGCAGTGAGGGTTAGATGAGGTACTGGATGAAAATATGCTTTAGAAATGAGGTTTGCACAGTGAGTACAAATGCAGGCTGTTTTTCTTTCTGGTGTCTGACCCAGGTGTGGGCCCGCAGTAAAATGTAAATGGCTCTGCGAGGGGACAGTGGCCCTTTGTGGGGGTGTGTGCCGTGGCTCTCCAGCACCTCGGTGTCCCCAGGAGGCTTGTGGAACACAGACTGCCGAGCTCCATCCCCAGCTCCTCATTCCCTAGGTCTGGGGTGCGAACGAGCGTATGCCTTTCTAGCCTGCTCCCAGGGGCCACACGGAGTGCAAAATTCTGAGTCGGGCAGGCAGGTTCTCCTGGGGAGCTGGATGCAAAATGGGCCCCAGCTCGCTGGCTGCCCCCATTGCCGTGCGAATCCATCTGCATCCTGGCTCTTCCTTTCCTGCCTCTCCTTGTTCCTTGTTAACAGGATATATTCCTTAAACCGGTGACTCTCCAACTTCAATGTGCCACATAAGCACCTCAGGATCTTGCTAAAATTCAGCTCCTAAATCTGTGGGTTGGGGTAGGGCCCGGGATTCATTTTAAACGCACACCCAGTGATGCCATGCTGCTGGCACTTGGACCACGCTTTGACCGGCAAGGCCTATGAGAGGCCATTTCCAAATATTACAGTCACTTCTGTTTGGCAAACCCAGTTGTTATTTTCTCCGTGAACTCTGAAAGCAACTCACCAACCAGCTTGGTGACCCTGTGCAAGAATCTGAGCACTTTCTGCCTCGATTTCCCCTCTGTACAGGAGGGCTGATAAACTTGGCCCCATGAGGTTGTGTGGATTAAACAAGATGAAGGGACAGTGGCCACTTCCTTCTAGGCTCTGGGTAAACATTATCTGCCGTCCTTCCTCTGATTGTCTTTTACTGTCTCGGCCCCTGGGTAAAATAGCCAAGGATGTGTGTGGCGATAGTTGTATCCAGATAGTGCAAGTTGGCGCTATTGAGTGCTCTGCTCAGGATGGTGGAGGACGCCCCAGGGTGACCCTGTGCCTGCTGATCCCCAAGTTCGGGTTCAGCATTGTGCCTTCAGAGTGATGAGCAAAGACCCGTCAGAGTATCTGTCAGGTGTCTCACTTTCCTTTGGACTTTTCAAGAATTTGATATCATTTTTACTTTTCTTTTTTAGGGAAAATAGAGCCTTTTTGCCTGATGGGTATAAACTTAGCTCTGAGGGTTTGCAACAGCATGAGTTCTTTCTCACACACCCATACACTCACCTTCACCCCCACTCCAATCTGTAAACATTTTTGCAATGTGTATTTTCTTTCAAAATAAAGCCACTTAAGCTTTACCAAAATGAGCTGCTGACATGAAATTCACATTTGGCGAACCTCTGTCATCCGTGTTTTACTGAATGTGGGCTATTGTAAATTAAGTGAAGTCACTGTGGGTTTTTTTCCCCCCCAAATGGTTGTGCAGGTAGAGCTGCTCCTAAGTAAAAGATAAATTATGGCTGGATGTAAAGAGGCATCATTTAAAAAGTGTCAGGATACAATTGGGTTCTTAAAAACCATGCAGAGCTGCTAAATTCACATGAAAATTGAGTGGTGCGGGATTGCCCGGGGTGACAGCGTCCTTGACATTGATTTATCCCATGTGTTTGACCAGCCCATTACTTCAGGCCTCTGGTGGAAAGGCAGCTTCTGCTGGGAGGTTCTTCATTCGCCCAGCCCCCAGCTAGACCTCTGGGAGCGCAAGGAGAGCAAAGGTCTGCAGAGACCCTGGGAGACAGATGATGTGCGAGGAACCGGCTTCAGAAAGGAGGCATCAACAGGGAGCACGCCCGTTTTTCTTATTATTTATAAGGAAACCTTTCAGTAGCATCTTGAAGGCTGATTTTAGACTTAATTGAACCACATCCCCCTTGTGGAACTTTTAGATGGCCTACAGTTGCTTGGTGTTATAGGTTCTTCTGTGATCAAAATCCCTGCCTGGCCCTTTTCAGCGCTGAGGGTTTTCCCTGGTGTGGATTAAAGGTGAGATTACTGAGTCAAACGGCCTGACTCTCCGATGTACTAAATTACCTCTAACAGTTCTTCCCGATAGGATGCTTCACAACCCCCTTTCCAGCATGGGGTATTTCCTTACGAAAAAAACCTTGCTAATTTTTTTAGGTAGAACATGGTATTCTTGAACTTCCAGGAAATTAAGATGTTTTTGTATTTTCTTTTGAAAAAAGAGGAAAGTCCTTGCTTAGGGAAGCATTGGGGGTTGTGGAGACCCAATTTGGCAGCGGCTCGCTGGAGCCAGCTCAGACCAGCTCTTGAGAGCCAGTTCCACATGTGTCCCGACTCCCAGTGTGGTGCTCACACGTGGATAGCCTGAAATCAGCCACCGGGAGAGCATTTACACCGTGGAAATTGGCAAGGGCTTCAAGACAGGGCCCCCGCCTCTCCCCAGCAACTGCTTGTTAACGTTTATGGGCACACCACTGCCACGAGGGAACACCTGGGTGCAGAGAGTGTGTGTGGTCATGACAGTCTCCGATCACAGAAGAAGCAGTGCCACTGACAGTGCCTGACCCTCTGTGACCAAGGGCTCCGTCTCTGCAGCCCCCTGGTCCCTGAGCGGAGGATAGTGTTCCCTTCAGCCTCGAGTATTCAAGGAAGGCTTTGAGGAAGAATCAGAGCTTAAGCCAGCTTTCTGAGAGAGTGCGGGATAAGGAGGAAGGAGGAGGAAAGGCTGGAGGTGCTCGCGGGCTGTCAGGAGGCCCATTTCTCAGTCACAGGGGATGGCTGAAGTTAACATCCCAGCTGGTGCCGTGAACCTTGGCTGTGACACTAACCAGAGCCCTTCCAGCATGTGCGCTGCCCTCCCCATGTCCCTCTTGGTGTCAGGCTGTGGTGGCCGGACACTGAGCGCCTCCGACTCCTGGCATCTGGTTCCATTCGTCAGAGGTTGGAGTTCACCCTCGGCGATCTACAGCACGCGTGCATTTCAAAGGCAGTGCTTAATTGGTCCTCAGCGCAGGGCTTTTTTCATCTCCCAAGGAGAAAGGAGCTTTGTTGCCTTGATGGATGGGGGAGGACAGGTGGAGCTGGGGAGGATCTTTGGAAGTTGCAGAAGTTGTTCATTTTGAGACTCTGTGTGTAATAAATGGTTCAAGCTGAGGCAGGGGAGGGAAGTGAGACTCAAGAAATGGATGGCAAAGGAAGGATTTATGGAGGCCAGTTCTCCATGGCAGAATTTGGGGCCAGACAGCCAGGGGGGAAATATTCAGGTGTTGGTTTGGTTTGGTTTAAGAAGGCAACTCATACAGTTTCTTTAAAGCGCCCACCAGCCTCTTGGTGGTGGGTGCTGGGAGCCGGTGACCCTCTGCCTAGGAGACCTCAGTGAGGAAGCTGAGATCCCACTCTCAGTTCTGAGACATCCTTCCCGGAATCTTCTGCCTTGGAATCTTTGACTTTGGCACAACCCGAGAAGACAGGTTGGCTGAAGATGCGTGAGAAAAATCAGCCTGCCTCTGAGAGTCAGACTCAGTGCTGGTTGGTCCTTTGTTGCATTTCATGTCTTCATTTCTGCCACAGGTGGTGTACAGGGTGTAGCAGAGTCTGTTCACACTCGAGAGGCAAAAAGACCCACACGTCAGACGCCAGCAGAGCTGGCAGCAGTGACCAAGTGAGATGAACCTTCCAAACCCCATCATGCACCTGTCTATGCTGCTCTGCCTGCTTCTTTCCTATCGACCCCACATTTGCTCCTCCCAAAGGATCCAGAAGGATTATGACAAAAGAACCTAAGAGAGAGGGCTGGTAGGAGATGTTCCAGAGGGTCAGAAACCCGAGGGGGAGATTTCACGTGGGCCAGGGAAGTCAGGGGCTCGCTGAGCCAGGTGGGTGTGTAGGGGCTGGTGGGAGGAGAGGTTGGGGAGAGGCAGGTGGGTGGTAGGAGAGCCTTGGTGGGGGATGTGTGGCCAGCATGGTACTCAATATGATACAGGGGTGGGGAGGAAGCTGTCCTCCTCAGCTCCTCTCAGTCCCAGGAGCATGTTCATGCCGTGAGGACAGCCTTGGGCAATGGGCATGGCTCTGTAAGTGATGCCAGGAGTGACTGGGAGGGTGGATGGAGGCCCTGCCTGCCTTGAGTTCTGGAACATGCTGGGATCTTTTGGAAAGTGAGCATTTCGGGAACACCAAGCACTGTCCTTACCTTGGGACACCAAGGTGGTCGAATGAGATTCCTGGAGGTAGAAGCCATTCGTTCATTCGTCGTTTCACTCGTTCTTCTTTATCCCTTGAACGCTAACGTTGCCTGCTGTGTGGCAGGTTGGACCCTCTTTCCACTCGGATGCTCATTTCAAACATGACTTGTTCAGATGGAAAGGGTGGGGACCTGGGCTCCGAGAGCATGCCAGTTCCTCGCCCTCTGTGTGACCTCGCGACCTCTGGGTTTTGGTTCTCTCGCCATTAAGTAGAGAGCAGCACATCTGCCTGGCGTCTCCTGGATGCGGGACGGGATGACCGTGTGAATGTGCCCGAGCACTGGAGTGGCCTGGCGGTGAGGACAGACTGTGACCCAGGACTCGCCTTCCTGGGAGAGGTACAGTGTCCTCCATGCCCACTGCCCACTGGAATTCTCGGGGGAGCTTTTAGAAGTGCTGCTGTCCTGGAGCCCACCCCAGAGACTCTGTCTCGGTTGGTCAGAGCTGGGCTGGGTGTTGGCATTTTTAATTCCCTGGTGTTTCTAACATGCTCTCAGGGTCTGCAGTTCCCCTGAGGTTGAGAAGCGGGAGGCTGGGAGGGGGGATGACGGCAGCCCCTCTGTCTGCCCCTCCATCTGGGCCTCTGGCCCTCGGGCAGGGGAGCTTGGCGGCCGGTGTGGGGCAGGGAGGTGGGACCGCCAGCACCCGAGCTGCAGGCTTTCCCTCAGCCATTAAAGTTTATCGTTGCCACGGACAGTGATTGAAAAAGGCTTTTTGCAGGACTGAAATGTGAGCAATGAAACTTGCCAGTTGATACCGACCCAGGGCACTTATCTCATAAAAATATCCTCCGTGTCAAAAGGTTTCAGTAAATGTGCCTGGAAGTATTAGCAGTCGTTTCTGCCAGCCTTGGGCTCTCCCGGGGCCTGCATGTTGTGCTGTAAAAGGGGGCTCTTAGTTCCTGCAGAGGAGGGGGGAGGAGGAAGGGAGAGATGGAGAAGAGGGGAAGCTTAGCTTGGCCTGCTGCTGGTGGGGAAAGTGCAGGATCCTCAACCAGGCTGCTTTGAGGGTGAGAGGGCTGCTCACCTGTGGGGCAGGTGTGCTGACAGCCAGCTAGGGCATGAGGTTACATTTGTGCGATCTCACTGACTGCTCCCAATGATCCTGAGAGGGAAGGAAGTTACATAGGAGACAGCTGAGGCTCAGAGAGGTTAAGTGACTTGCCCAAGGTCACACAGCTAGTCAGTGGAAGAGCCAGGATTAGGAAAACAAAACCCTCCTCTCCTCAGGACACCAGGAGCCTGGGATGAGTTCTCACTGTGCTTGGGAGCTGGGTGGCTGCTGGAGGCCCAGGCTGGCTCCAGGCAGGCCTCTGCCCACCACCTGATGGCTGCTCTGGGGCAGGCTGGGCCTGAGGCGCAACTCAGGCTGAGGAATGGTTTCCTGCCTGCATCTGGAGGGATCTTCATCAGGAAGGCGGGGTTTCGAGGCATACTCAGGCCTCTACTGCTCCTTTTATTCCACTCCAGACCTAACATAGAGCTGGACACACAGTGGGTGCTCATGAATCAGGTGTGGGCTGCCTCCCCGAGGTCACCTGGGACTGATGGGGGTGGGCTGCACCGCCCCCTGTTCCCATCCAAGCTTCTATCCAGGTACTCTGTACACCCGGCTCATCCTGCCCGCTGCCCTTCACTGGGCTCTGAGTGCCCACTGAGTCCCCTGGGGGCCTGGATGGAGGCGTGCAATCAGAGAAGGGCTGGTGGGTCTCTCGGAGGGCACCCTGTGCTAACCATGGGTTGGCCACCTGCCTGCCCGGCCTCCTGTGGTGACGTCCACTTCAGAGCCAGGCCAGGGCCCTCCTCCAGCACACGGTGGGAGCAGATGAGTCCTGGGCTATGTGTCCAAAAGGAATTCAAGGACTTGGGCTTGACTGGGGCTCCTGACCTCTGACCAGGGGAGGCGGGGGGCACATCTCCATAGCGGTTCCCCTCTCCCCGCCTGCACCCGTGTGTGGGTAATGAGGCTCACTGGACAAGTCAGAACTGAGCCCAGGGGTGCTGGGGCAGACGATGGAGTCAGCCTTCCTCCTACTGTGGATGCCAGGCAGGCTGGATCCAGAGCAGAGCACCCAAGATCTGAGTTCGTGGGCCAGGCCAGCAGCTCACAGACTATAGTCGAATGTCAAAAAACTGGAGAGGCTGGGTAAGCAAAAGGCAGCTCAGACCAAGCCCTGTTTCCCAGGATCCGGCTCCAGCTCCCCCCAACTCTTTACACTCGCCTTGAACAACTCCTTCTCACTCACGGTTCCAGCCGTCACCCAGTGTCTCCCAGATCATAGCCTACCCCAAGAGCTGTCCCCCAGCTCTGGCCTCATTTCTACAACTAGTCCCTGGACATGGCTACCTGATGCTCCATAGGCATTTCAAATGTAGCACATCAGAAACCACCCATTTTCTGGCCCTCGAAACAGCCTTTCTCTCCTGTGTCCCCTCTCATAGTTGGGGACACCACCATCCACCTAAGCCCCACGTCAGCAGCCCACCCAGGATGCTTGGCCAGGCCAGCCTCGCTCTTCCCTCACCCCTGCACTCGCTCAGCCCCATGCCCTGCAGCCTGCATTGGTCAGGATCCGTTCCCTCTCTGCCCCCACTGACCTGGTGGAGGCCTCTGTCACTCACCCAGTTGCTGCAACATCAGACTGCGTCCTAATTCATCTCTTGCCTCCAGCAGCATCTACACACCCCATCCTCCCTGCCCTTGGATGTAAAATGCAAATCCGACCCCATTACTCCCGTGTGTAAAACCTCCTGGCGTCTCTCCACCACCAGTGAGCTAACTTCTAGTGTGCTTAACATCATAGAAGATGTGGCACGCCCCAGCCCTCACTGCTGCCCTGCCGTTGGTGCTGTGACAACGCAGAGCGCTCCCGCTGTTTCTCATCTCTGTGCCTTCTTGGTCCGCTCCTCTGCTCACCTGTCACCTGTTGACCTGTGTGTCTCCTGCTGGCTTCGGGGTCCTTGAGATGAGAGCTGGACTGCTTCCCTCGCCGCATCTCCAGAGCAGAGCCGGGGCCTGTACGGTGGAGGAGACTGAACTGGGAGCTGGGGACCCCCCAAGGACTCTGAGCAGAAGTGGGCTCTGTTGGGAAGACCCCACGGCGCTGACTTACACACAGCCGTGGGGAGTACATTTTCTGCCGCCAGGGACTTATGCTCCTGCATTTCTCCTGCCAGCCCTACTGCAATAAGAAAGCAGCCGTCACGGATGGGCAGAGTGGGAAGTGGTCAAGCCTCAGGCTCTAGAATCACAGACAAGGGTTCAAATCCTCCTTGCCAGTTACTCGTTGTGTGATCTTGGAGAAGTCTCTTACTCACAAGCCTCAGTTTCCCCATCTGTAGAATGGAAGTAGTGAGAGTGCCCCCGCACATACGGTTGATGTGAAGAGCAAATGAATGGAAACATCAAGTGCACAGAATTATGCCTGGCACAAGCGCTCACAACAGTTTCTGTCATCGCGTGTCATTCAATAGAGACTCTTGAGTTTTTCCCACTGGGCCGCTGAACTAGGAAAGATAATATTATAACCATGGTGAACAATACAGACGTGGAGGTTGTGACCTCATGGGCATTTACTGATCTTCTTTCATGTTTTTGGGGTGGGGGCTGGCTCTAAGAAGGCTGGCACACATCGTGGCCTCATGTTCACGTGGGACCCCACACGGTAGATCATTAAACCTGCCCCATGGTACTGTGGGGTGAGCAGGGTCGTCTGTAGTGGGACGTCATCGGGTGGTGGGGAGGGCGGCCCTTCAAGCCCTGGTCTGGCGGTCTGTCCACTCAGCGCCTGCTCCACTTCGGCCTGAGTGGGGCTGAGTGTGGGAGCCCAGGACCGGCAAGAACTTGCAGCGTGGACCTGGGTTTTAGGGTGACTGGTCTATGTGCACTTGGGTGGAACAAGGAAGCGACGTTGGGCCTTCCCTCTGGTTGGCAGCTCTGTGGGGACACCTCGTCAGGGCCATTGTCTCCGGAGCATTTGGTCTGCTCCACCCGGCAGGTTTGTGCTCTCTAGATCGTTCACTGTGGGGCAAAGAAGCCAGGGCCCTGGGCTAAGACTCTGCACATTTCAGGACTGCGAGGTGGCAGGACCCTGTGGGCCGTCTGGGATGTGGAAGAAGGCACCATTTCCGCTTCCAGGGAGGGAAGCCTCCCCCACCCAGATCTGGCCACTGCTGCGGCCCCCTGGCTCCAGCCCCTCCCCTCCGACTGGCCACACATAGCATCTGCCCCGAAGCTGTGGTTTGGGGGAAACCAGTGTTATGGGAACAGCTCCTGGCTCTGACTGGTGTCGCTCCAGCCCGGAGGCGGATTCGGGGTGGGTGGTTTGGTTTGGGAATCTTATTTTGCTGGAAAGGAAGGGGCGTCCACCACTGAGTAGAGCCCTGTGTGGCTTATGGCTGGGGGGACAGACTGTGTGCAGAAGCACGATGCAGGTGGATGAGGGTTCTGGTCAGTGCCAAAGTTCCCCTCCCCCTTTGCCCTGAAAGTGCATCTCTGACCTAGTACGGGGAATTGGGGTACACGCTTGTCCATGGTTTGTGTGGAAGATCCAACCCCCAGCACAGTGACTGCAAGGGTCCCAGCGCCTGTCCCCTGAGTCACAAGAAACCACAGGATTGCAGCGTGATCATTGTCCTTCCTTCTTGGGAAGAAACACATCCTCCATCTTTTGGCTGGTTTGGTGTGATGAGGGTCCCACAGGGAGACCACCTGGAGGTGCCTCCCAGACTTGGGGAGACTGGCTGGGCTCCGCCAGCCTCTTCTCAAATGTGGCCCTACCATCCCCCTGCTTTAAGCTCTGCATCCCCTCCCCAGCTGCCCTTCCAGTGGTCACTGTCCCTGACCAGCCCCACCCCTGTCGGTTCCATCCCCCCTGCGCGTGGCTCTGTCCGTTTCCGTGAATTGTCTCTTCTAAAGTACCTTCTGGAGGGAAAGAGTGTGGAATACTCAAGGGGCCAGGAGAAGGGACATGGATTTCATGGCCCCAGACCTGCGAACCCAATGCTCAGAGGCATAAAAATACAAACCCCCCTTGATGGCAGGAGTGCTGGTAGGTCGTGCTTACCACCTCATTCAGACCCGTTTTTCACATGCGGATCCCAGCTCCTGCCAGGCCCCCAGCAGGTCCCACAACCCTGTGGGCTGCAGAGCTTTATGAAATGCTTATGCCTTTAATGGTAGCGACAGCTTCTCCAAGGAGGGTGTGCTGAGGGGGTGCACAAGTACCAGTCTAGCCATATGTGGGCTGTCCATCCCATTTCCCTCTGGTCTCCTCAGGACCACTGATGGCATCTGCAATTTCCCTACGCTGTGGTTTCCTCCTTCCCGCTGTCCTGTCCCAACCTCGATCCCCCTGGGGCATCTGGTCCACCCCTGCCAGTGGGGCCTCCACTCATCCCAGAAGTGTGTAATGCTAGCAAGCAATTGGGGTCTCCTAGTGGCCAGCAGGCCTGAAGGAGGGGTGATGGCAGGGCCCTCAGCCACCCGGTCCCTTGGCGTCGTTTGCCAGGGCTTCTTGTCCTAATCAAAGGCTTCGTTTTAATTTATGCAGAGGGGGGAGGGGTGGAGGCAGGGAGTCACAGACATCCATCACCCCCTTCCCCAGCACCAGTCATTCGTCAGCGGGGCCTTAAAGATAATACACTTTTTGTTTAAGGCAATTACTTAATCTTGACAAACTCCTGTGTTAAGCAGGGCTATTAGTGGGGCCCCTCATTAATCAGCACAGAACCAGGTGGGTGCTTTTTCTGAACTGCAATCGCTCTTGGGGACCCGGGCTGGGCCCTTTGCCATCCTCGCCACCCTAATTACACCAGCAGCATGCTAACAATGAGCATCCCGCATGTGCTGCGGGTGTGCCGAGCCACGGGCGGGAAAGGGGCCCATTTTTAACGCCAGTCAGCACGTTTTGCAAGCCAGGCAGAATGATCCATGGGGGTTATTAGCAGGCACCAGGAACACAGCTGGGGAAAACAGATAACCCCCCTCCCGCGGGTCCTTCCCAGACTTGCCTCCAACTTTGCTGGATCCCGGGCAGCACTTAGAAGCTGCTGTGGGAAGTACCCCTTCTGTTTTGAGGGGTTGCATTCCTTTCTGGAAAGGCCACAAACAGAATCCAGCCCGGTGTCCTTCAGTTGGACCCCTCCTTAGCAGGGCACGGTGCTTCCCCCTCGTCCACCGCACACCTGTGGCTCTGATCACACAAAGCCCCCGCCCAGGCTGCCCCGAGGGGGAGCTGGGCACCCGGGACAGGGCGCTGGGCCTCCTCCTGGGCCTCACGGTCCCTCTTCATGGTCCCAGCAGAGCTCTCACTGCCCTGTCCCGCCTGTGAGAACGTATCTGGAATTTCCAGGGATGGCCGTGAGGCCTGCTGGAACACTGACTGACTCCGCCAGGTTACTGAACTGCTCTGTGCCTCAGTTTCCTCATCTGTAAAATGTGGAAGATAATAATAATACATTCCTCAAGTCCTGGGAGGATTAAATCGGAAGACAAGGTCACCCGCTCAGGAAAGCTCCCGCAGGTAGGAAGCCTGTGCACTCGCAGTTAGAGCCACTTCTGCGTTCGTTTCTGAGGAGGGTCCCAGCA